>NC_135503.1:28393781-28606281 GCF_052857255.1 Amblyomma americanum
CTCTATTCCATCTTCCTCCTCGCACTTCTGTTTTCTCATTTAACTCGAAACAAAACTTATTACACGCTCCCAATCGGAAGGTGAGCGCACTGAGCTTGAAATGATGAAAAAAAAGTAAAAATGAAAGAGGCTCTGTAAGTCAGCACTGGAGGGGGAGGGGGGGTGGAAAGGTAATTCGAGGATTTCGGGAAAAGAGTGGCGGGGGAAATAAAGGGCACAAGTTTGGGAACCGAAGAAAAGGAATGGAAAGGGGAAGGGAAAAAAAAGCTGGAGACTAGGCGAGGGCGAAACGTGTACTGCAGGAGTGATAGTTGTGAATAAGGTTTTAAACAAATCGAGAGAAAAAAATATGAGAGGAGCGAAAGCAGAATAAGGGACAAAGGGAATGAAGGGAAAAGGGCGCCGACGCAGACTGGGGTCGCTGAGGAGCAGAGGTACGACGGATGCAGCTGCTGAGTAGCGTGCAATCCAGTGATGCCACCGTTACCTTTTTTTTAGTTCAGCGTCGCTCGCAGAGAGGTGAGAGACAGAGAGAGAAAAAAAAGGACACGCAGCTAGAGAGACATCCGTCGAGGCTTTTCCTATAGCATTTCGCTTTGATTCGAAGACAACAAAGCAGCTCGAAGGGAGGGAAGAAGCAAGAAATGAAATTTTGTGCACGTGTGTGTGTGTGTGTTTTGGCCTGGTTTCAGCTCTGGCGAGCGCTCGATTCGGAGTTGCCGGGTCGGGCCGGTCGGTCTGTCGGTCGGTCGCAGTTCGGCGGCTGTTTTTGCCGAGGCGCGGCCCAGGATGTTCCCGCAGCCAGCCAGGCAGCGGATCGTTTTCGCGCTTCACTTATTCGCCGCTCTCGACGCGTGCTTTCGGGACGGAGAGAAAAAAAGGGGAGGTCGGATCGGGATTGAGGTGGAAGAAGAAAGGGGGAGAGGTGCGGGAGATCGGCGTAAAATACTGCTTGCCGGCCGCTCTCGCCGCGGTGAGGTGTGGCGGCGCCGACAAATGGGCGCGCCGAAAGTTTATATAGGGAGCTGCTTGAAGGGCGGTAAGGGAGATTGGGGAAGAGCGAGGAGAAAATAGGGAGGAAAGGGCAGCGGGAAGAACGGGTTCGGGAACAGAAGGAGGGGCGGAAAGTAGGAAGCGTAATAAATGTTAAGGGACAAAGAAGAGCCCGGTTTATATATATAAACGCACACACAAAGGAGTGCCCTGATGAGCGTTCCCGATCGCCTCCCATTTCCCGATTCCCTATTCATTTGTTGCTGCGTAGCTGCTGTCGCTTTCGCGATTTATCTAATTCTTTTTCTCCGTTTCCGCTCGGTGAGATTCTTCTGTCCTCGGCGAGCTTTTGTTCTTTCGATTTCAGCGGTACAAAACTCGGTTACAAAGTGGGAAAAGATATTGTGTTTAGGGTCGGCGGCGGCGAGCAGCCGTCGGAAAGAAAGGCGCGTGGGGAAAAAAAGGTTGAAGAGAGACAACCGGTTCGCGTTTCGCACCATGTGGAACTTTATTGCTGGTTTGCGTGCGCACCCGCGTTTGCAGACATTTGTGTGAATGCGGCCGCGCGGCGAGCGGGCAACGTGTAAACAGCGCTTGAAATCGAAGCGAGGAAAGACTGCGTGCAAATGCATGAGAGGCTGTCAAAAAGCAGTAAATATAAAAGAGAAGGTGCCCATCAGTGAGTCACTTCAAGATTGGAGTTGCGCGTGCGCGCTTTTGGAGCCGCAGGAAATAGCCGCGTCACGGCAAGCGCCGCCTTAATTGAATGTAGTGGGAAAAAAATAAAAAGCAAAAAACGCGAACTGGACTTAATCAGAGCCCCTCGACTCGTGTTTGGACGAATGTTTGAGAGGTGAATGAACTTTCAGTTTCCCCCTCCCTTTTTTTTTTGCAATGTTCATTGGCATTATGCAGGATGCTTGCCTCGCTCCATGAATATATGTGTTCATGCAGTACCACTTATACAAACAGTTCATCGCGCAGTGTGAGGAGGTACTGCAGCCATTAAATGCGAGCCGGTAATTTGATTTGTTTTGAATGAAGCGTTAGAAGGTTGGGGGGGGGGGGGGGGGGGGGCTACTATCGCCGCCACTGAGCGGGCATGATGGCTCCGCGAAGTCGTTTATAACTTTGTCGGGAATTATCTGCGAACAAGCTTTCTTCGATAAAGTATTTTCTAGATTGGTTGTAAGTGTCTCTGTGCTCATAGCAGTGCATCAGAGCTTTAAAAGCCCCCCCCCCCCCAAAAAAAAAAAAATCTTTACAAGGTCGTATATATTTAGTACGCTAAAGACTGTATCTGCATGTGGGACCAAATAAAAGAGAAGAATTGAACTTTAGAAGGTTTTTTTTTTGTAGGCTGGCTTATTGTACTACAGCGACTTTGAATTTCCAATAGACTGAAGTGACGAAGTTCAGTGACGACATCCGCCAAAGAACATCTGTGTCTCGTTTTTGACCGCCGTTTCCCTCGCGCTGTGAGCCTCCAAACATGCGTCTCTAGCTAGCCCAAACTGCTACCCCGGTAAATTAAAGAAAAATAGTGTGGGAAGAAGACAATCGGTTGGAATTTCTGTTAATGTTAGTCTTCATTCAGCTAGATACCAACTCGCAAAAATAGAAAACACAAGCCCATCAGGATACACATCAAGACCTGCAGATTCGTATTGTTGCCGTTCTTTCAGGTTCTCAGAAATAAAATGAAAAGTACTCTGCAAGCCCAGTATCTAGGTCACTCAGTGCAGGACTGTGCCGTGAAAACTCACAGCACGGAAACCCTAGTGAATCAGCAACAAAGTGAGGACTCGAAGGACCGGGAAGAGTATATAAAATCGCGGCATGCTTGTAAAAGCACTGACATCTTTCCTACGCCGCGAGGAAGGTTTTGAAAGAAGGGAAAGGCAGGGCCGGGGTGCAGGGGGGGGGGGGGGGGGGGGGGGAGAGAGAAAGACGTGCGCGCACACCGTATATCGTTTGATTTAGCTCAGGGGTAAGTACGTCACTGCCGCCCGAGGGACCGACAAAAGCGTGGCATGCTCTGTAAACGATGGAGAGAAGAAAAAGGAAAACCTCAAACGATGAAGGAACGCTGAGCCAGAAACGTCTACAATGTGCAAAAGGGACGCCAAGAATACGAGGGTCGACGACCGGAACAGAAACAGCAAAGCATAATAAGAAGTAAAATGTAATAGAATTGAATGCGCGGGAAAGAGAGGAAATGATAGGAGGAACGAAAGAGTTGGTGGCGTACTAAACGCGGGAAAAAGAAAAAAAATAAAGGAACGCGAAGAGCTGGAAAACTGCAAATGCGCGCCCCGCAAGGAACACCTTGCTCCCAGTGGAGCTGATCCTAAGGGTCCAGGGCCGACTCCTATCGGGCCCGAACCTCGCCGCCGGTATTGCCACCGACTCGCGACGTGACCAGACTGCCCCGGCCATAGCGAAACACGCCGCCGCGCTCCACAACGTGTCGCTTTTCCAACCTGCCCGCTTCTCTTTCGGCTAGCCGCAACGAAAGCACCACATATATACGCCTTCCTCCTCCGAGAGTCCACGGATACACGCGTGTGTGTATATGTAGGCTCCTACCCTTCTTGTAAGAAGAGGGGACTCCGGCGAATGCCGCTGGCAGCGTCGACTACAAACGGGGCTCGTTGACGGTGGCCACGCACTTCGCTTTTGCTTCCTTCTTTATAATTTTTTTTTTCGCAAATGTATACGAGACGAGTTCAGTGTACGCCACTTTGCAAAGCCTGTCGGTCGGAGGCCCCCTGCAGTGCAGCCATCTCAGCCTGGATTGTGCCCGGGCGACTACGCCGCGTTCGGTGACTGCGCTTGTGTATATTCTGGAGCGATTTTGTATACACTACACGTGTACTTGGTAAAGCGATTCTGTGTGCGAGCTGCAGGGGGCGCCTGTTCGAGGCCGATCGCCGAAGTACCAATAAGGAACTAATCATAAACCAGGTGTTTATACCCGAGTCATTGCTGTGGTTAGGTGCGTTGGGACGAATGCCAATAGCGCGCCGAGGATATTCGGCAAGGCCTCTTTCGCTGCTTCTTGTTAGTTCTTTTTTATGTATTTACAGTTTGTTTACAGTTTTCCCCTAGAGGTCATTGTCGATTTATTTTTCTCATCTCATGCCCTGCATTGCGACCCGTGCCTAGTTTTACAAAGAACCAGTCACAGGAGTAGCCGTGAGTGGGGATCTGTTCTTCGCGATTGCGATGCACCCTCTGCAGTAGATGAGGGGCCCAGTCTGGTGCCATAGAACTGTAGCCTTAACGAGGCGGGAGTGGAGTTTTCCGAAACTTGCACCGATGAGGAAGTGATTGCATACAGTGTTAGACACATGCGTCCACAAAGCGAGGCACTCTCAAACCAGAACTGGAGCGAGTTATATCATGCTGAAGCTTTGCTACAGCTCGAGATGCGAGGGATTCCCTTCGCCCTTGATTGATTTCTTAAGCATCTCGATATAATCGCGTTTTTGGTTTACACGCACGCATCACGGGCGCTTATTCGAGGTGACTAAAGTTCTTTTTCTTGCGTGCGTCAGTGCCCCCGTCGCCATTTCACCGTGTGCGGAGAAAATTGCTTCAGCCAACGCAGAGAGCGGGTTTGTCACGATAAAGCGATTAATTTCTTGGGCGTGACTAACATAGCGTTTCACGCGTAAGATAACGAGCGAATTTTCCGAAGTGTTGCTTGCAGCCTATAGAGTGGTTATCCTCTTAAGCTAGTTTAAAAAGTCCGATCGATCAGCAGCTCAACTTGATTGCATGCGTTATTGCGCGTCCGGCCCCGTGTCCATAGGTGAAAGCTCGTCGTTGTGTTTGTAGCGGCAGTCTTCTTGCATCTGAAACCTTTTCTGTCAAAATCTCATAGTTATGATCGTCATCCTCACTAAATAACATCAATATCAATCACTCAGTCACATTTGTACCTGTAATAAAAGGGCTTGACCTACGCACTAAGAAAAACCTTACGCCTAGGGGCGTGACACTTAGGTGGGGCACCCTTACCACACTCCTAATTTTTCTTTTTTTTTGTGGGGGAAAAGGCGCGCTAAGCACGCCAGAACCGTTATGCACCCTTTAAAGGTGCGCAGGTTCAAGGGTGTTGTCCCATGGAGTGCAAAGGTACGTGAGGGTATGCGGGTGTTCTCGGACTTTTCGAAAATCTTTGCAGTTGTTCATCAAGCATGCTTTTATTATGTGGTATGCGAGATATAACGTGCAATACCTGTACATGGGATATAAAACGGGCTGTAGTGGAGGGCTTCGGATTCACTTGAAATATGTGAAGTTATTTAATATGCACTGACATCGCACAGCAGACGGGCGTCCTTACGTTTCGCTTTCATCTAAATTCGATCACCGTCGCCGGGATCCGATCCCGCTGCAGCAGTTAAAGACCGAGACCTTGGGTATCGCAGATAAGACAGACCTACCTGTATGGCGGGTTTAAAATGAAGCTCTTTCATATGTTTCATCAACGCGCTGTTCAGGTGTCCGCCAAGAGTTGATTGTTACAGGGCCATTTCCTTCCTCTTAAACATTTTTTTGTTTGCACTACTAGTTTCAATAGCCTGAGCAATCATTCTTGAAGTAAGACGTGGCGAGGGAACTTCTGAATTTGTAAGGAAAGCCCAGAAATTCGAAGCCCAATTTTATCTACAGCTACTTAAGCAGTCCCATCAGCGGGTTCTGAGTGCGTGGCTGTGTAGAACATTTCCGAAGGTGTCGCGTAGCCCATGTCGAAGAGACTTAAACCCAGATTTATTCCGTGGATCAGCCCGACTTAATTTATATGACGACAATGAGCTAATGCGGCCATCCGGATCGCAGGCATTCAGAACACGTTTGTAAACAACCTTGGTTTCGTCAAAATCGCACGTTCCCAATATCCCGTTTATTAAGAAAATCAGCGTTTATCACAGTAGAGTAACGATGTCTTCCTCTCGACGAAGAGACTAAATGCATGCAACGTAAAGCCTAACGAGCTCATAGCTGAGTTCAGTCGGGATTTAGCTAAACTGTCCGAAGTTCTGGCAGAGTTCTCGAAAAGGTTCTTCGTTTAAACACAACTTTCGATCGTTCATTAGGTTGAAAAACAACCGGAGCTGCTGGTCGACCAGGGAGTTTACCGCCGCAACCCTAGTTTTCAAGTGTGATGTTCTACATATTTAGCTGGTAACCTTTTCTGCATCTATTACATAGAAAAACAAAGTACGAGAATTATTTATAGCTCATTGTTATCGAAAAAAAGGATGGAGATACCACGGAATAATATAAAACACAATCAGGGCCATTAGTTATAGCTTCACACATTGTTTTAAAAAATAAGAATGGAGAATGTCGGCCATCATATCAAACACAATCAGGACAGTTGAAACGCCAACACAAAAACACAAAAGAAGTACCTGCTTCAGAGGAAATGCAGGCGGGCTCCATTAACACTTCTGAAAGGTGCTCCTTGCACATTCGAAGTGGAAATCAACTGCGTCAGTACTAAGCCTTTCTCATCTTAGGTCTTCACATCAAATTGTTGGTGTTTCATGTGACGCTGATACTACATCTCTTGCACGTCCGCCAATAGAGAAGAATTGTGTGGCCGTGCCTTTGCTGATGAAAGGAATCCATTTTGGTGGACCATTTACGCCACAGCGTAACGTTTTCAGCAGTGGCAATTATTTATTCTAGGCGCTGCTACCAAAATCAGTGCGCATTTTTCCCAGCGTGACAGCCCGCCAGCACGGACTTGACTTCCGTAGGGTCTACATTGCTGGCAAGACACCTCACGCGGAATGCCATGGAAATGACGAAGCGCTAGCGGGTAGAAGATGTTTTTGTACTTCAGTCCTTCTCCCTGAAGCCAGTTCTTGCTTGGTGGGGTTAATCACTGTCGCTGCTGCAATTTTGCTTGTACAGCGATGCGGTATGGCGTTGGAGTATCAGGATGCAATAAGCAGTTATAGCGTGTGGATCAGTGCCGCGTGCAACGTGAGCGGACGGCGACGACTACGACACGATCTCGCAGAGCGACGCCCATACAGCTCTCGCTGTAAATATGTTCGAGCTTCGTAGACAGAAGAACGACGACGTTTGCGGTAAACAGTGAGTAAACGAGCTCTATGAAGCACGCATGCGGCGTACGTAACATGTATGTGTCCGTGCTTTCCACATTGTGCTCAGTACCCCTTCGAGCTATCATGCAGTGCGTGATTACTTTATTGTCGTCCACCTCACTTGAAGAAAAAAAGAAGCAACCACTGAAGGCCAGCAGGTAAAAATAAGTGCCAACGTAAGGGCGCCTACCCAGTGAAGTGCAGGAAGATGTAAGAGAAAGATAGCCAACTTCCTAGAAAAAGACAAGTGGCTAGGCAGGTCAGAGCGAAAGAAGATACAAAGAAGACCAAAGAAGTGCGCCGAGGATGCCACTAATTTCGATTACCGCCGTTTCGGAAGAGGGAGGGGGGGGGCGGAGAGAGGCCCACCCAACCTCTACCCCAGACGAGAAGAAGTACGATGCAGAGGTGGAACAGAAGTGGCCGAAAAAGCGCCAGATTAGATTAACCAAAAGGAATGGCTCGAGAGCGCGTGGAGCAGGAAGTAGCGGCGCCTCGCCCCCCCCCCCCCCCCCCCCCCCCCGAACCCCGTTCGTCTCCTTTCGCCACCGTTGCAGCCTGTGCCGCACTCTTGGCGATTCCGCCGCGTGTGGTGGTGAATTCGGCAGCGGGAGCTGGGCCTTTGCTGCGGCGCTGGAAGCAGTCCCGCAGTTTCCTGCGAGTAGGCCTAGGAGAGCGAGCGCGCAAGCACCGTGATGAGGCAGGCCGCCCCCGTTTCTACATCGGTCCGTGATTTACTTGCATTCTGCGTCTCGTCGCTGAGGCGAATAAGCAGCAGTGGTGGAAGAAGAGAGGGAAGAGAGTGGCGGGTTTCTCTCCCCCTTTTCCCACAACCGTGCCCTGATTGCATGGCAATGTGGCGGTAGCGGCGGTCTGTCTAATGCGGGGTCTGAGAAACTCAAGCCTGGAGGAGGCGAAACGAAAAGTACGATCGGCAGAAGGAGGAGGAGTGTATGTGCCTAACAGGAAGAAGAAGAAAAAAAAAACGAGGCCGCAGAAGCTTTCCAGAGAACGCTTTCCCGCAGTGCATCCATGCAGTGGCGTTGCTATGTGCGGAGAAGCCCGAAGGCAGGGCGTGGGGAAATTTGTTCCAGGTGATTAGCGGCCAATCGCGGGCTTCCGATTTGCCCACTTTGTCTTCGCGGCCAAGTGAGATGTGGCGCAATTGGATATACACTCCACCGGCTCCAGGGAGGGGGGGGGAATAGATAGAGAGAGGGGAGGAAAGAGTAACGGGAGCGTAGAATGAGTGGTAGAAGCACTGCTGGAGGGGAATGAGTGGTTGCCAGTGAACCCCGCTTGGTTTCTCGCTAAGACGGGCGCGAGCTACGAAGTGGCCTGCGCATCCGCTTGAGCCGCCACTTTCTCTTTTTTTCTCTTTCTTTTCATTTGTGCAAGGAACTGACCGAGAATTAGGAAAGTGTTTCTCGATACGGTAAGGTTTTCCCTCGCACGCCTTCGGCAACACACTCGCTTCTTTCTACACAGATCACTCAGAGAATTAGTCTTCTCATGTGACTGGACTCTGTGCAATGAACGGAAGGCTGGTTGGGATACAAGTCCACCTAAAAGGGGTACGTGAGTTTGAGTTTTAAAAAAATAAACGAATCCATGGCAGTAACATTTTCTTGAATATAAACAGGAAGCCTAGCGTTCTTTCTCGTGCCCTATGGACATCTATGAGGCGCGAAATTTCAGTCTTTCAATCCATGCGCTATTAACCACGTGATACCTTGAGAATTAAATGCCGAATAAAAGTTTAGGACTTCCAGCAGTTAATCGTCAATTGCCCCAGAGACAGCAGAAATGTAACGCTGGCCAAATTATTAAAATAAAAATTCTCAGGCACATGCAACAAAACAAAAAAAAATTAAAATAATTTCATTACATGCATATGTTTAAGTATGCCTGTTCGAAATATTAAGCTGCTTCGCCGGAATCGTTAGGTTATGCAGTGAGAAACGTTACAGTAGGCCTTCTGCACCCTTAGCGCTTGACGCTTCCTTTGAGAAGAGCGTTGGAAAATCTGGTGTGCGTAATACTCCGAGGGTTTGATTCTATTTTCGCGTATGTAAATCGCATCTATTAAACTAAAGACATTTGTAACGTTCGGTACCTCACGTGACGCACGAGGTATTACACAGTAACGTTACAGTGCTATGTTAACCACGTACATAATTAACATTGTATATGGTGGTGATGAAGACGATAAGCCGAAGGCTAGTTTGAGAGCCTGTTGAAAAGTTGAAAACGAGTACGTGATCGTCGTAGGCATTTTAATGGACACAGGCAGGCACATTTTTTGTTTCGCGGTGACTAAACTGGTTCTTTTTTTCGTATTTCCGCATGACTGGTTCCCGGGCCCCGGCATTAGTTGACTTTATTGGCAGATAACATGTTTCAAGCACCCGAGAAGTTGGTATAGTTTTGTTGCAGAGAGAGAGAGAGATAAAAATTAAACAGTTTCATGCTTACCACTGCCAACAGCTGCTTCCGCTTCAGTTTTACTGCAATATGTTTACTGGGATTTAGC
Organism: Amblyomma americanum; assembly: GCF_052857255.1. Lineage (NCBI taxonomy): Eukaryota > Metazoa > Arthropoda > Arachnida > Ixodida > Ixodidae > Amblyomma > Amblyomma americanum. The sequence goes on from NC_135503.1 coordinate 28,403,439, forward strand.
AAATTACCGATGAGCACGTGGCAGCGAAGGCTACATCGCGATTCATTGTTCCCGCCAGCAATTCCTTTTGTCTCCTATCAAAAGTCGCGTCGCACAGACGAGAACCTCTCGAAACCATCGCTGCTTTGTTATACGTAGACCGCTTTGTGAAAGCGCACTTTCATGGACGCGAAGGGACACTTGTTTCAATATTTCTGCAAACCTGAGCGAGCTCTGGGCCCAGTCTGTGTCGCAAGCGGCTTCAGCGAAAAACCGGGGCTGTGTATACTGCGTGTACTGCATTACTATTAACCGGCTCCATTGTCTCCGCGACTGCCCAACACCGAACCGGCTTTGTCCGCCGCATGTCACCCAAAAAGGCGAGCGGTTTAGGAAAACAGGAGAGCGCTAGTCGGTCCCGCACTGAGCATACCCAACCCGAGCATGCATGCAGGGGTCCCGCTACCGCCGTCTTTGTGCGGCTGAAGAAGAGGCCTTTGCAAAGCGGCGGGACCTCCTCCGTTTCGTACATGTTCGTCGGCGGCGGCGGAGCAGCGAAGTTTTCTGTCGGAACACGGCGGCGTCGTTATCCGGACTTGGCGCGGCGCGAGCCCGAACAAGGGGCGTAGGGTAATTAATTTCTCACACGCCCGCGCCTTACGACGCTCCGCTGTTTCTGGCAGCCGCTCCGAGAGCACACACACACATCCGCCCACCCGTGAACAGATTGCGCATGTCGCGTTGCGGCTGACAACGGCGAAGACAACGACGTTCGCGACACGAGGCTCGGGCAGGCGGACGGGCGGGCAGGCAAGCATAACGAAACAGTCACTGTACTCCTAGACTGAGTCACGGAGGACGAGGTTCTGCCGAGGGCACTCGCGAGGGAAGGAGCTTCTGTGTCGGATGGAGGTTGCTGGATAGATGGAGAGTCGCTCGTAGCCCTGGCTAGCGGGGCGTAATGTTAACGCACTTGACGGTGTCCTCCGCTAGACATTAATCCACGGCGCGAGAGCGCGGAAGCGCCGAGGCGTCTGAGGAAGGGATGCTTCAGACAGCTGGCGCTTGGAGAGGAGCAGGGGTGAAGGGGATTTGAGATTTGCATGTAAAGTGAGCACGACACTGGTTGAGATATGCTTAGAGTTAGGCTGAAATTGGGCGAGGCGATTGCTAACCGAATCCCGCTCGCAATAAATGCATTGTCTTTTTTTTTAAATTATACACGTGTAAACGTAAACGTGACCTGACACTGTTGAGACATAGATTCGGTTAATTCCTACGCGATTGCGTTAAGGAGCTCGTGTCGCAGATTTATAGTCGTCTTCGTCGTTGACCGTGAGAGAATTATCCATAAAAAATCCCCAGAAAAGCAACCCAGAAGGCAGGTGGGCCACTTAGGTCACGTGATATTCTGGCGTCATCATAACCTGCCCATTATATTGTGAAGTAACTGCACACCGTGGCGGTCAAGGTAATGATTGGTCGTGAGAGGTATGTTGCTCGGGACGAGCAACCTGGGTTATGCAAGTCCCACCGGTGGCAGCAACTGCCATAGCACAGCATTGGCGCATCCCTTAACCGCTGCAACACTGCAATAGAAGTGGTATGAGGACTCCCAGGGATCCATGAATGCTTAATAGTAAGTAGAAAACGACCAACTCTGCATATATGGGCATTAATCTATTAAAGCTATCGCGTCATATCCTTAAGGCGGAGCTCAAGTGACTCCTCCAATTTTTGTTGCTTAAAAAACGTAGAAAAAAATTCTTAAGTTACGCCGTATGAACAGAGCATCTGTTTCTTTCTTTAGATCCAGCTGGTTCCCACAGAACATCTACAACAAGAGCAAATTGTTATTGTTCTGTTACTTCACAATTTCAGACTGCTTCTCTTCTTTAATGGTCATACCGAGGTAAAGCCAGCTTGCAAGGCTGTCATCAAATGTCGAGTAATGCTTCGCACATTACTTGCCCTAAAAGGTTCCGGCAAGGCCCAGTAGTTATTACTCTATTACTTCAAGATTTCAGATTCTGCTTCTGCGGTTTAAGGGTCATAATGAATCAAAGCCAGCTAACAAATTCGTTATGTACTTCTATTGTTTCTCCACGTTCAGCTGCTTGCCCCCAAAGGCAAAACAAACATTGTAAAATCAAGAATTGAGGTTCTGCTTCCCCGTTATAAGGGTTATATTGAGGCAAAGCCGGCTTGAAAGGCGGTCACCTACGGCATTGTTTAGCGAATTCGGCTGCTGCCCCCAAAAGTCTTCAGCAAGAGACACATTAAATTTTTGTTGCCACAAGCGTTTAATACAGCTTTTTGGCACTAAGGTCCATCGCAAGGTGAAGCCAGCTTGAAAGGCTGTCACCTATTGGCACTGCGTCGCGCACCTGTGCTTTCGGGGGCTTTCTGTTTCAGCTGCTGGTAAACCACTAAAGATAGGCTTCAGAGTGCTGACGCTGAGGCGCTCCGGTGTTGGCGTCCTGTGACACTGCTGCCCTCCTCGGAAGAAAATAGGTCTCCCATCACGTTCACCGACTTCGAATTCGGAAACGAGCGCTACCAAAGTGAACGCGGGTCTGTATACGTCATTCTAGGATTACTTTTCAATGATTATTTTCGACGCTATACAGGATCGTCACCAGATGGCGGTGCATGGTGAACGAGGCTGTCGCAACTTGGCAGGCAGCGCAACCTCCCCACGTGACGTGTTTGGTTTCAGATACGAAGTCAGTGGGCGTCGGCAGCTGACTGCCTGGTCGGACGGCGCAGACGTAGCTGAATTCACTCGGTAAATTGGGGGAGAAAGAAAAAAGTTCATTTTGTGACCACATTTCTCACAATTTGCCTTGACAACTTTCAGTTGTTTCTAATGACCGTTAATGAAGCGATTTTTTTCAAGCCCAAAATAACAAGACCGGTGTACAGGAGTGGTATGCACTGTGAAAGAGCGGCGCCCTCTCTAAACATTTTGCTAGAGGCATTCGGAGGTGGGAACACTAAAAACAAATTCAACACTTGTGAGTTGCAACAAATCTTAAAGCCGGCGCAGTATTCTAATTTTGACAAAAACAGCTCCTCGTGATGCCCAAAACCTTGAATGCAGTGGTGTCGGTGGCGCTTTTGCTGATGTCATTGAGAGCTTCTGTCGTTAAATACACAACTGTTCCATGCTGCAGGATGTTTTCTGAAGCCACAGGAACCCACTGAATGTATAACACGTACAGGCCTCTGCCGTGTTACAGCGTACCGACAGAATCGCAGCAAATGCTGCAAAGCAAACATGGCTTTCACAAACCGACTATCGCAAAGCTAAGATCTCTAAGCAATGTCGTCGCGTTCTGTGCAGAAGCTATCTCTTCCCGCATTTAGGCGCCACCTATCACGGCTCCAGCAGTCTTGGTGAGCGAGTTGACTTCGCCGCAAACGCCTCGGTAGTCATCGCTTGTGACGTCCCAGAGCATGATTCCGCCCAGATAGTGGTTACGGACGAAGGCAGCCTTTTGCCTCACGCTGTCCGCATTCTCGTAGCTGACGCCTTCGTCGTCCTTGACGACCACCGGGTTGTCCAGCTCAGTCGAGTTCACCTCGCTCCAGACGCTGTTCTGGACGCCGCGCCACAAGCAAGGATTGACACATTGAGCCGCAAAAAAAAAATTCTAACAATTACTGCGGCAGCTGACGTTGGGACTTGTACAACGACCGCGATGATAGCTCTGCGATTTCACGTTGCATTCTGCTAAAAGCGGGTGGGCTCCGACATCTGGAGCTGGCGTTAGGTGAAAAGCGTGCAATTTCATGAAACCATTTGCTGAGCATGATGATGATTATTATAGGTTTTTATGGCACAAGGTATCTGTGGCCAAAGAGCGCCATGGCTCAATGTTTTTCTACTCAAGGTGGGGCAAAGGACCCATTTCGCAAGCATTTCACCCTAAATAAGCCGAGCGTCAGAACAGGAGAAAGCAATTATTGGTTCACCGCTGGGAACCAGGCGGCACTCCGTATCGAACCCCGCACCTCCCACATGAGAGGCCGATGCTCAGACTACTAAGCCACTATTGCGGGCTATTTGCATCTTACAACAGTTGAGTGGTTTGCGCCTGTACGGTGGCCAGTAATTGTTGCCAAAAATTAGTAGTTATTAGCCCGAAAGCGTTAATCCTTATAAGAACGGTATATAGACTGTCTAGAGGATTCTTATAGACTCTATTGCCTTCCTAGATATTTTATTTGTCTTTGAAAGTCTATAGACAACTCTACTAAAAGTGTAAGGCTATAAATCTCTAGATTATTTATAGACAGTCTATAAGGCTTGTATTTCCTATATACTAGTCTATAAAAATTGTCTATAGAAAGTCTGTAGACTATGTAGATAAAAGTCTAAGGCCAGTCTATGGACTGTCTAAAGGCATTTTTGTAAGGGGAGGCTCCCGTTGTGCAGATAATCCGGCGGCGGCGTCGGCGCTGTAAGCGAAAAAAAATCTCAGGAGAAGCAACTTAGGCGGTCAACCTTGGTCATATGACCTTGTAGGTTTATCATTACCTGCCCACCGGATTGTGAGGAAACTGACCCCCGTGACAGGTGGAAGTTAAATTAATGACGTGACAGGTGGAAGTTAAATTAATGATTGATCACGAGAAGTTTCCCAGAAGGAGCTACCTGACTCGCACAAGCCCTGCCGATAGCTGTACATGCCGTCGCAGGGCCATCGCTTCGCTTAACCGCTGCACCACTGAGCCTGGAGGGCTATGAGGACTCCCATTGATCCATGAATGTAAATCCGATAATAACCAATTGCGTATATATGGGCGTTAACCCATCAAAGCTATCGGGTCATACCCTTAAGGCTTAACTTAAGTGTCCCCTCTATAGCTTCCACAAACTGCATGGCTCCAATGAAGCCCAGATTTGCCGTGCGCTCATGTTCAGAGATGTAGCAGTAGCAACTCGACTTCATTCCGTTACTTGTTGTGAATGCGGCCATTATCAGATCGTTTGTTTAATTTTTGTTTAGAGAAATAGGTGTGTGAGTGACTTTAAGCAAGACGGTGCCGTCTTCTTGTATCGTAACCGAAAACTTCCTGCGATTCCCTTACTGACCGTTAACAGCGATATCTGTACGGTAGTTTCAAAGGCCCAGCAGTTACAACCAAGCCCATTCCCCTCCTCCCAGAGATCTCGTGGTTGTCGTCCGCAGGAAATGAAGTCATCACTAGGCAGGGACATATGTCCGACTGCTATCGGTCACATGAGTCGTCCTTACATTAATCAATCACGTGACTACTTGTCACGTGGCCTGTTGTATTTAGATGGCTCATGTAATTCATTTAGTATACTCCGACTTCAAAGTTTCACATTTGTTCTCCGCATGTTGCTTAAACGTATAGCTGACGCTGAAACTACCCTCACATAAAATGAACGCGTCTTCAGTTTTTTTTTTTTTTGCAGCAAGTTCTTTTTGCAGCAGGAGACACCCAGCGGCCTGATGTATAAAGGCAACAGCAAAGGTCGTACTCGTCGTCATTATAATCGTCAGCAGCAGCAGCACCTGCGCCTACTGCGAAACAAAAGCCTTTTTCAATAGGGGATATTCAAAATTCTGCAAGTGCGCTTTCTCGCATAACAATGTTGCCCAACATCAGATGGCTGACCATGGGTTACAGCTGAAACAAAGCAAGGAGGACTAGTTTTTTGTTTGTTTCTTCCAAAATACGTTTCTTACATTCTATCCACACCCTTAGCGCCTGCCCTGTACCTATCGCTGTTTTTGTTTTTTTATAGCGAAGTCGACCATCTTGTCTTTGGCAGCATAGTTATGTGAAAAAGCGCACTTGCGAAATTTTGTACATCCCCTGTTACCTCCAATAAACTCTATCCCGCGTCAGCCGCCAGTCACGCTATGCTCACAAACTTTCTATTGCGCAAACGTGTACCCTACTGGAAGATATGGTTTGCTTTGTTCTTTATTTATTCAGATATATCCCGTCTTTCCAAAGGCGTATAAGCGGGGGGGGGGGGGGGGGGGGGAGGTTACAACTTGGAAAAAAACAGACCTTCATTAGTCCAGCACACTTGGTTATAGGACAGTCGATTCTACTTTGTCACAGTTCGTGCAAAAATGAATTAGCGTAAAGGTTCGGTCTAGTACGGTAATCTCGAATTTTAAATTTATGATCACTTATTTCAGATATGTAGTGTGGATGTTGAAAATAAGTGTCTTTGTTAATTCCGGTCATGTTGTAAATTCGAAATAGTAACTTCAGGCACAATTTTCTTCGGCGCGAGGAGAGCGCTTCCCATTCCAACTTCGTTTTCATTTTAGTGCAGCTCTCACCTCGCTTGTACCGGCCTACGACGAACCTAGCTGCTTATATTCTGTATTCTATCGATTTGATCAATCAAAGTTTTCTGGTGAGGGTCCCAAACAGAACACGCATACTCCAGGACCGGTCGAACGTATGAAATACATGCTGTGTTTTTCAGGAGAATGGGTGAGGATTTAAGATCTCGATGAATGAAATCATAATAATAATTGGTTTTCTGGGGAAAGGAAATGGTGCAGTATCTGTCTCATATATCGGCGGACACCTGAACTGCGCCGTAAGGGAAGGGATAAAGGAGAGAGTGAAAGAAGAAATGAAGAAAGAGGTGCCGTAGTGGAGGGCTCCGGAATAATTTCGACCACCTGGGGATCTTAAACGTGCACAAACATCGCACAGTACACGGGCGCCTTAGCGTTTTTCCTCCATAAAAACGTAGCCGCCGCGGTCGGGTTCAAACCCGGGAACTCCGGATCAGTAGCCGAGCGCCCTAACCACTGAGCCACCGCGGCGTGTAGAATGAAATCGCTGAACGAAAATCGGCCTCCCTCGCATGCTTCTCCTCACCTTGAGCATCGCGCACACTTCGAAGTACGCCAGCAGCCCCGGCTTGCCAGTGAGCGGCCCCTCGAGACCCGGCAGCGTCTTATTATCCTCGACGCGTAGGGTGGCCGCGTCCATCTCCACCGAGAGTAGCAGCTGGCGCGGTGGCAACCCCGACAGGATGGCCTGGCGCGCTACTTTGAGAGGAGGGTCGGCGGTGGGGAGGACATCGGTAGGGAGATCGACCAGCACCTGTCCGAAGAGCGCCTCGTGTTGCTTCCTGTTCCGGATGACGAGGTAGTCGACAAAGGGCCTGAGTCGTTTGCCGAACGACTGCTGATGTGTCAGACCAGAGTCTTGTTCCACAACCGCCACTAGGATCAGGTTTGCCTGCGCACACGCGAATACGGCAGCGCAGGTGTAAGTGAAGAAATGAAGACTTGCACCCTTTTTAGGGGCAGGAGAGCGGCAAATTTTTCTATACCCAAGGCAACAACGCGCTTTTAACATTGGGTTGATAAATTGTAGGCGTCCGAAAAAGTAAGTTGTGGTATGCAGGGTCTAATGTCCCAAAACAGCACCGGTCGTTCTCTTACAACACCCCGGCCATGGCAGTATTAGCCCTGGGGCGCTCGAGGCATCACGGAAACAAGGCAGGATGATAGAGATTCATGCTGGCTAGATGATTTTTTTTTTTGAGAATTGCATGAACTGGAAGAAGAAACAGAAAAGAAAAAGACGAATAATGATGACTGTCACTGCTGAATAATGCACTTCTGTTCTAGCTGCGTCTGGCGTTTCGTGTGTCGATGCACACCTTCTCTCTCAAAGTGTTGCCTTTTGCACATATAAAACACATGAATACATTCTGCACTTCTACACGTCTATTAGTGAAGGCAACATAAAAACAACGTTGGCAGGCCATCGTGAGAGGAACGGCTTAAGCTGACAAGACACCACCACAGGGGCGTAAATTTCAAACACGCCCGAATGCTACGCCACCTTGGAAATGGCGTAAAATGCGGCAAATACTTTCCAGTTGTGTTTCAATAATAACTGCTTGAAGAGCCTGCTTGAGAGTACCTGCTTGAAGAGCGTGTGCAGTTTCTTGAGCAGGCGGATCATGGTGGCGCGATCTGGTTCCGGCACGGGGAACATGCCCTCGACCACGAGGCCGTGCAGCTGGTTGGAGAGCAGCCACTTGACCAAGTTGCGCGCGAACGCCATGCTCAGCGTGTCGCTGCTTACGTCGCCACCGATCCAGTCCAGCATATGGCGCTTCCCGTTTTCACCGACTTCGGCGTCCGCGTACACCAGCACCTGCGACCAGCCGTGCGGATGGGCACGAGGTTCCACACCGCCTGCAGTCCCTCAGTGCACCGCTCTTTTTTCCTGGCCTTACAAATCATCATCATCGTCATCATCATCGTCGTCGTCGACGTTGTCATCATGATAGTCGTCATCATAAACAACATCTTTTCCAGGGACCACAGAAATACAGTGTATACCGCGGCGACCGAGAGACTCGACATGGCGGTGGTGGCACACTGATAGCCGTATCAAACGAAATTCCCCCTTTTCCAGTCTTCACTATCTGCGATTTAGAACTAGTCTGGGTCTCTTTCTTGCTTTGGCTTGGGCAGGGCACGTAATGCGAAGGCAAGATAACCGCTGGTCCTTGAGGGTAACGGAGTGGATTCCAAGATAAAGTAAGCGTAGCTGTGGGCGACAGAAGGTTAGGTGGGCGGATGAGTTTAAGAAGTTTTCATGCAAAGGATGGATGCAGCTGGCAAAGAACAGGGTTAATTGAAGAGACATGAGAGAGGCCTTTGCCCTGCAGTGGGTGTAGTAAGGCTGATGATGATGATGATGATGATGATGATTATGATTATGATTATGATTATGAATATGAATATGAATATGAATATGATTATGAATATGATTATGATTATGATTATGATTATAATGATGGTGATTATGATTATGATGATGATGATGATGATTATGATTATGATTATGATTATGATGATGATGATGATGGGTCTCTTTCACCGTCAAAAACATGTGAATAACCCTTGGTTGTTGCTATTGTCTCCCGAACGCTCCAGCTGCTTTTGTTGACAATCTTTATGACGCCATCAATTCGGTGGTTTCTCGTTATCCCTCAGCTCCTATTGTTCTCCTCGGGGATTTTAACTTTCCTAATATCGTCTGGTCTGGTCCTTATCCCTGTCGCAAATCTAAGTCTTCACAGTGACAAGAGTTCTTAGATTTATGTTCAGCTTTTAATCTAACAGAAGTTGTAACGTGTTCCACGATGTATAATACGCAGTCAGGTAATACGCTGGATTTAATACTTTGTACGCACTCGGATTTTGTCTCATATCACCTACATACCTAGCTTGAGTGATCACTCACTGCTTCAATTCGACCTCACCATTTCACTCCAACGTGGTAGTTCGGTAGTGAAACCAATGCGCGATTACAAAAAAAGGAAATTTTGATACTATAAACTCTAAGCTGGCCATTTATTGGGACTAGTAGCTTGCAGATTTCGAACAGCGAAGTGTCCAAGAAAACTGGGATCTCTTTTGCAATAAAATAAAGGAACTCATGAATGCACATGTACCATTAAAACATATCCGATCTTACTCAAATGCTCCATGGTACACTAACACACTGAGACGCCTTTGCAGCGAAAAAAAACGACTTTTCTGTTCCGCAAAGCGTTTGAACAGTGCCGATCGCTGGGAAGTGTACTGGACGGCTGAAGTATATTACCTCAAAGCGGTGTGTGACGCTAAAGTCTTTTTCTTTAATAACACTCTTCATTCAATGTTAAAAAATAGTCCGAGAACTTTGGAATATTGTTGATTCACGCGACAATAGTGCAATTTCGTTTAACAATGATGACGGAGAACCCCTGTCGTCATCTGAGTGCGCCTCTACATTGAACCATGTGTTTTCCGAGAACTTTTTCTTATCGACTGAAAGTACGCTTGAAACTAATTTACAGTGTATTTTTTCTCCGATGCCTCCCATTGTCATTGATCCTGCTGGAATGGTAAAATTAATTGATTTATTAAAAATTTCTTCCTCATGTGGCATTGACGGCATCAATTCAAAGTTCTTGAAACAAACCAAAATGTATCCATCTGTATTTCTTGCATAACCATTCCAGCAGTCACTCGACCAAGGGATTTTGCCGAAGGACTGGAAATTTCGGGAAGGTGGTTCCTCTTCATAAATCAGGTAGCAAATCATCCCTTTTAAATTATCGACCCATATCGCTGACCAGTATTCCGTGTAAATTATTGGAGCATACATTATATTTCCATACCTATCGCTTTTTGAACTCTAATTCTTTTTTACATTTGTTCAACATGACTTTCGCCCTTCCTTCTCATGCGAAACTCAGCTCCTTCGTTTCACGCGTTCGTTACACAGCATACTTGATCGGAATTCTCAGGCAGACTTCATATTTCTGAACTTTTGCAGGGCCTTTGATAAAGTCCATCATATGCTATTAATGACTAAACAATCTGTACTGAATCCTGATCCTGCTATACTAAATTGGTTTGAACATTTTTTGATTAATCGCTCCCAGTACGTCTGTATTAACGATTGTAGTTCTCCCTTAACCGAAGTCACAGCAGGCGTGCCTCAAGGCTCCGTTTTAGGGACACTTTTATTTCTAATATACATTCACGACTTGCCAAGCTGCGTCTCTACTTGCATGCAATTATACGCTGACGTCTGTGTCATTAATCGCGGGGTTCGTAATGATAATGACATGCTAATACTTCAGTCCGATTTAAGTAACATTGCTCTTTGGTGTACAAAATTGCGCATGGAACTAAACATTAACAAATGTAAAATAATGCGCGTCTCTCGACAAGGTTTAATGTACCTCGGTGTACACACTTAACAACATTCCATTTGAGTCCGTGTCTTCATACAAATACCTTGGCCTAACCATTTCTTCTACATTAAGCTGGAAAGCTCACACTGCAACGCCAATCGCACCTTAGGATATTTAAGACGTAATTTCAGTAAAGCCCCTACGTCATTAAAGCTTCTTCTTTATAAAACCCTTATCCGACCCAAACTTGAATATGCTTCATCCATCTGGCATTCCAATCAAAACACTTTATCTCATGCTGTTGAAATGGGGTAGAATAATGCTATTCGATTTCTACTTTCTAATTATAACCGAAATGCCAGCATAACGTTAATGAGATCTAATGTCGGTTTGCCGTGCCTGTCTTTTCGCAGTAAAATTTTTCGCATTTGCTTGCCACCATGAGTCTCTACATCGTGAATTAATCATGTCGCCTAGCTACTTCTCCTCACGTGTCGACCATCGTCGCAAGGTTCCTGTTCCTAATTGCCGCACTAACACATTTTATTATTCATTCTTGCCAAACACACCTAAAGACTAGAACCACCTTCCCGAAGACATCGCATCGACATCAGATTACGCTCTTTTCAGGCAAGCATTGTTCAATCATTTTTGTGATGTCACCTAAATGTTTATTAATGCGTTTTTGTCATTTTGCCGTTTTCTTGTTATTGTTGTTCATGTCTTGCTTCGCTTTTCGATCTACTTTTGTAGTCCATTTATATTCGTTTTCTTGCTTTTTAACCTTTCACGCTATACGATTTATTTTGTATTTTGTGCTATATACCCGCCGCTTTTATGTTCTGGTTTTGCTTTTTATAACCCACTCCCATCTACAATGCTTCGGAGATTGAGGCTACGCGAAATAAATAAATAAATAAATAAATAAATAAATAAATAAATAACGAATCAACTAACTAACGTATTAGCTAATTAACTAATTAACTAACTAAACAAATAACTAAATAAATAAATAAATAAATAAATAAATCACCTCCGTACGCGCACACACCCACACACACAGTAAGTCCTAGGGTTCCTGTTTATGCTCCCGCAGGGAGCAGAGTTGAGCGAAAGTTTTCCCTGCGCCGCTATTAACGACAAATGTTCTGATTCGTAGTGGCTCAGCCGACTTCACAGGTGCAGAGCGGTTTTATCGCATGCGCAGGTTTTCCAGAGATACCACGTACAGGCAACTGGCGCCATCTCCATGTGCGCTCTGGTACTAGCGCTGTCACTGGCGGCGAGCGGTGCTCAGTAGCGGTGGCGGTACACGCTACTCTCAAAGTCTGTTTAGCTAGCGTGTACTGCGTTAAGGTAAATGAAATTCGCGGCAATCCTGTTCATTCCATGGCTCAGTAAAATGCTGGGCAAATAACTGAAGATTTCCGTACTGGTTACGTGATGATGGAGTTTTCAGCGTAGTGTTTTTATTCGAAATGATACTGGACTGTTGCATCATTGGCTGTGAATTTAAACAGTACAAGAGAAACGTGTTACTTCTGATACATGGTAACTTGCGGCCTAAGAAAAATTAAGTGATGTACCGAACACCGCCAGCGATGCCTTAAAGGGACCCTGAAATGGTTTCGATGGCCATATTCTAGTTCAGCAGATGTGTAAAGGTGGTTTTTTCGGGCATTCGGGTCAAATTTAAAAGCTCTGCGTGGACACTATAATTAAGAAATAATTTTAAAAAACGCTGCTCGCAGTAGCTCGAAACCGATTAGGGCAACACCTCACCGTGCGTCCCCTACCCAGATGACGTCAGTGGACAGTTTGGGCAAGCCCACCGACGTTATCGGGCGCGCTCAGGGAGCGTGGGCCAGTGAAGGGAATAGGGTGCGGATAGGTACAGTCCCGGCTAGCTTATTCTTTTTTTCTGGCGCGTCGGCTTGTATGAGTTGATTGGGGCGAGGAGGAGCTTCATTTTTAATCGCCGATGTGTCCGGTGTTAACGAAGCTAGCCTAACAATTTTTGAGGTACGATGACGGGTGTTGTAATATAGATCGCTCATGTGCCTTTCCTGACCTCAGTGTGTACCATTTCAAGGTTCCTTTAATCCTGGCTCCTGCCACAAGAGGAGCGGCTTCCCCACTAAGCTTGGAACATAATGGCGGACCTTTGCGCAACTCTGCTACCTGAAATATACAAGAACACTAGTCAGCCCCGGTACGTAGCGCCATCTAGCGGTCAGTTGCGACCATTTTACGCTTGTTATAAAGTAGTGAATAACGTAGGAGAGGGAGCGGGAAGAAAGTGTTGGTAGAGGGAGCCACCTGCATGGCTTTCTTCCTCTTGAGGTACTCCATGTCCGCATACAGGGTAGGGTGCTGGGCGCGCTGGTACGCGTCGTAGTTGAGCATGTCGTCGAACCAGTCTTCCAGGGCGTGCAGCGGGAACACAACGTGCGTGCAGGGCTCGGCGGGCACATCGTGCACCGTGTACCGGTAGCTGCCCGGACGTGAGAAGGCGCTCAGGTTCAGGTGGCAGAACACGGCCGGGCTGTCCAGCAGGGTGCGCCCCCCTGAGTGGCTGCGCGCCGTGGCCAGACGCGCCACCTGGCTCTCGAGCTCGATGTCCGAGGCGACCACGCTCTTGAGGAAGTTGACGCGTCGCAGGTAGTTGAACAGCGCCCCTGCCGCCACGACGTGGAAAGTGAGGAGCCAGCACGCATTCTTAAGTCATGAAAAATGACGCTTTATGCAGCGTACCCTCCTTGATGGAGTAAAATGGAGTAAGCCAAAAGGGAGTAAAATGCAACTAAGAGCTCCAGTTAACCCTTTTTAACGGATGTTTAGTCCGTGGGGAGAATAACCATAGCTGGTGCGTTTTTGTGCTTGGTCTCTTATGAAGTAATGTTTGCTCCTTGAAGGTCTAATGGTTGAAACAACGCAGTTAATTCTGAAAGGACTTGTTAGCTGTAGCACGTTTCTCCTTTCTGGCTTAGAGTTATATTGCGTCAACTAATTCTGCTTAGATCTTCATTCGTACCAGGTATAATAGAATGGTATCTTATGTGATACACTATCGCATTTTAGCATCCGTTCGCGCAGCACAAGCGCTTATCATTGACTCTACCCACGTCTTTTCTTCTACGCTGATCATATTAGGCACCTCTTTACTGCACTAACTCCTGAGGTTATTTACACGTTTCAAAGCAAGGAATAATGCCATTTCCGCTGACACATAGCAATTTCCGATTTCTGGGGTTTAGTGGTAAGCAAAAGGGCACTTTAACGACGGAGCACCACACGCTGCGAGCATTGGCAGCCGTGATCGAACTTTGAGCGGCCAAGAGTTCGTGCAATTATTCGAAACCAGCATTGAAAGATGTATTTGTCCAACAAAAAAGAGATTTTTCAAATGACGGGCGATATCTCGCATCCCACACGATTTCGCACTTTGTCGAGTGGTGAAGTGTCGTAATCAAAGACACACAATGGTCTGCCGCAGCGATGACAGCGCTGTACTCTCTGTAAAACAATATGCACTCACAAACACTGCAGGTAGAGCGTCAATCCCGCTGTAACTGTCTTAGTGCGGTTTGTTGCTACCGGTGAGATCAACGCGGAGACATAGGTTTAGCACGTACAGGTTAAACACGCTCGGTTACGAGCGTCGCCAACGTTAAAACCACGCGCACATTTCAAGCTTGGCTTATATACGGCGCGTGCATTAGGAGCTCTATACTCGGCGACAACAGCGTCAGCCGGAGGCCCAGCGAGCCGGCACGGTTACTGACCAGGCAGCAGCGTGAGGAAGACAATGATGAGGATCATGCAGGAACCGCATATGTACAGCAGCGACGTCCTCAGGATGTGGTCGTCGACCCGCACCCGAGGGTGGCGTCGACGACGCAGCAGCTCTTCCTCCGAGGACGCCGTGGTGGCTGCCGCGTCCTTCTTCCTCTTCCTCCTCCACCACCACTGCCGCTGCTGCCGCGGCTCGGCCACTGCACCACCCCGCGCGCCATGCCCTGGGTGCTTGGCGCATGAGCCGCCATTGCGCCGGCTGTGATGAGAAAGAAGAACTGCCGCGAAATAACAACAATATATCTGCCCGGTTAGCGGGAAGCAGCCGATGCGTACGCCAAATGCAAGAAGAAATCATTTAGGAATTTAAAGCTAGTTCGTTTAATATTTTTTTATTTACGTCGCTCCTAGAGATGCCGTGGCTAAGACACCCGAAATTTGACCGTCCGTTTTAAAGGGGAAGGCCATGACATCACCACCTTTCTCATCGTCATCATGATATGAAATGTCGGGATAAAAATAGCTTTGTTTCGATTGAAAGGCTGCAGTCACCAAGAGTAGTTAGTGGTGCTCTCGTCGTCGCAACGCTGCAGACCATCAGAAATTTTTTTTTTTCGTGCACGCAGCGTCACCTGCGGATATAGTTGTAGTAAAAACATCTTTATTGATCAAAAAATAAAGTCCCCCAGGTGGTGCCCCTAATGCGAGGCTCTATATGTCGCGGCCACCACTACCGCACGCTCATCCGGCCATTGCAGGCCAGTGGACGAGGGGTCAGTCAGCCGCTCCTCTCCGGAAGTACTGCTGGGATGAGGCAAAAAATGACCTGGCGTTGCCTGATCATACGACAGAGGGAGCGGCGTTATCCGCAATGAGGGCACAGCTCTGGGTTAAGGGAGAGGTGGATGCAGGAGTACAACAGGGGAATGGGGTAGATGCCTGTCTGCAGGCGTCGACACACGACAGCACCCTTCCTGGTATGGTTGGTGTGGAGGGTAATGCTGACGAGTGATGCGAAGCGCTGTCCAACTGGACAGAGAAGGCGAAAGGCCATGCTATAGGTGGGCTGCGGTCCTCCCCGGCAGCCCGGTACCAGTGCTTTTGGGCAAGCGCGTGGGCGTACTCGTTACCAAGAGCGTCCGCATGCCCGGGCACCCAGACGAGCCCAGAAGGTATGAGGAGTGGAGCTGAGGAAGGGCTATAGTAGAGAGAGAGAGAGAAGTAGAGAAAGTGCTATGAAAAGAAAAACCTAAAAAACTTGAGAGACTTGTTCACAGCGATGTAAAATGAACATTGTTGCAGCCAAGGTCAGTGCTGAAGCAAATGAAATGGGCTGGACCACGTTCTCTGCTCCACTGCGAAACTGCTAGGGATGATCGCGAAGGGGCTTTACGAACTCAAAATGCAACCGCACTCCTGAACACAAGCTTTACTTCGCTACATGAGAACTCATACAAAAAGCTCGCAGTCGGGCGGCTGCGTGACAAGGCTTGTATAAGCACAGACAGGCGGGTACACATTCACGGCAGGCGGACAGCGGACTGGTGTCGGGATGTACGGGTCGCGGGTTCTTCGAAACTTTAGTTTTCGTCGTTGTTACAGTTGCATTTATGCTACGTTTCGATAGAAGAAATACTAAACGGATCACTGTGAGCGCTTCAACACTTATTGCCCTATACGCTGCATGTCCCCCGACCTGAAGTTTCATGTTCCCAAGCAGGCTTCGAAAAAGCGGGCCGAGTATCTTGACATTTCGCGGGCTCTGGCATCATGACGTACCGCATAACTAACCAGCTCGCCTTAACTGCCATATCCACGCATCAAGATACCGATCAGCCTTAATTGTGCCTCTCAGCACTCTATAGAAGTCGCCGAACCTGTTTCGCCAATGCTTCAGTAGCCTGCAATTTGTGCGGTTGTTGAATCAACGGGATACTCAAGATGACTACCCTATGCCTCGGAAAGCTAGCCCTCGCCGCTGCGCCTCATCCTCACTCACGACTTGTGTACACTCTCCTAATGAGCCGGCACACCTACCCCTGGCCACGTGACCATCTGCTCCACAGAGTGTGCCGAATGACTAGGTTACCGCATTGACAGATCTCTCTGTCTGTCTCTTGTAGAAGGCTCCACCGAAGCAAGTGGTGCTTTAATGGCTTATTAAATAAGTGATAAAGCATTAGACGGCTCATCGAGGCGAAAACCTGAAATCGCTCAGAAATTGGGGGGTTACAAAACTCATGACTGGTCGAAACAGTGTGACGCCACCAAAGGAAAGAAAATACGAAATGTTAACCAGTAACAGTCAGTACTAGTACAACTGCAGTGATTACACAGGAATAGGATGGAATTGAAATGGAGTTAAAACTGAATTAGAATATAATTTGAATAGATTTGTAATTGAATTGCAATGCTTTCGCATTACTCACACGTAAGTTTCTTAAGTTCTCCACAAATTAACAGCACAAAATAAAAAAAAAATTCGCATATGCTCCTTGGTTTCGGTGACTGTTGGCATCCTTCATGTAAGTGCTCTCAGTAATTTTTATTTATCTCGGGGTTATCAGCACTACTTGCAACTAGAGCACACACAAATCTAGCAGATAAGGACAAAATTCGAACTGCTACGCGAGTGACGAAGCCACTGCCATATTTTTTTAGCTTCCTTAACCACACCTTGCTGGTTCTTGTTTTGTTTTTTCTCTCGTACGGTCGCACTTTAACTATGTTGCATGACATTTATTGTTGTGCACTTTGTTTACTCCACATATAACTGCCCCTACTGATTAAGGGCTACCAAGTAAAGAGTGCTCATGACTTGGTTCGACATCCTCAACATCATCACCTCTGAAGACCGCTTCATCTCCACCATGCCAAGAAACCATGTGAGCACGCTGTCAACGAAGAAGTCATGGTAGTAAAAGAAAATTCGATAGCCTATGATAGACAGCTCAAACTTACATCGCTGCACTAGGGAGATGAGGTGGCTCAATGGGAGACCATGACTACAGAGAGACTTATGAATGAATGAATGAATGAATGAATGAATGAATGAATGAATGAATGAATGAATGAATGAATGAGAAATATTCCATTATGATATCTCTTGTACAGACAGTACGCTTACACTAGTGAATACAATGACTGATTACTTCGACATCCTTACGAATAATACAACATTAAACAATGGGCACGCAGGCTTGGAGTCCTAAACTTGGACATATCCACCAAAGCTCCGAACACAGTCATCTTTCTTATTTTTATTGTTTTTTCTGGGGGGGGGGGGAGCAACAAAAAAGGAGGAAGGGGGGGGTGATTACCGCGCAGTGAACACGGGTCGCCTATATCAGCTGACGTTAATCAAAGCCAAGCTAGACTGCGCACTTCGAGACGAAAGAACAAGAAGAGATGTCATTTCGTAATGCACTACTGCATTTTTTTTCTTTTCTTGTAATTTCTTCGAACTGCTATCTGCACGAAAAAGCCTTGCGTCGTCAATATATGGGGATTACCCGTTGCTGACACATTGCAACATGCATATAAGGCTCGTGGCAATATGATTTGGATGACGTTCGATTCGGAGGCACCTCTACTTCGGGCGCCAGCAACACGGCGACCACGGCAACGGAATTCAATCTCACGCACTTGCTCAACCTCATCCACTTGGGCAACCAAGCACGAATAAGGCCCTGCGCAAATTATGTCCATCTATTAGCGCGGCGCAAGATGGAAATTGAGCCGAGAACGGCCGCATAAGTTAGACGAAGAACGAGCAGCAGCTGCAAAATGGCCCTTATCTCTGCTTTTTCCCGCTGGCCCCAACGCAACTAGCGAAGGCTTCAGAATAAGTGAGGTCCGTTACGACGGGCTCTCCCGCTCACTTCTGACCGGTCACTGCACCACACACTTGAGCCAAAAGCGAGTATGTTACCGCCAAGGCGAGGAATACCACTAACCCTGCGGGGGATCAGCCAAGTTTCCTCATTAGGGAGTGCTGATTACAACCTTCTGTGGTACGGCACTACCTCTCTCAGACCGCTCATCTTCACGCGCGAGAGGAGGGAGAGATCTTTGTATGCGTCAAAACAAAATAGAGCGATGAGTCTGGGCAAAATGAGAACAGGTAAGAAAAATAAGGGCTGGGGGAAGGAGGGAAGACTGAGGGGGGGGGGGGGAGAAAATTCAGGAAAGAAGAGGAAAGAAAAAGTGAAAAGGTTTGGCTGTGTGGCTCTGCTCCACTGAGGAGAAACGCGGCGGGGGCTGCCTCTGCAACTCGCGGTGTAATTATGACGCAGAGGCTTTAATACGCTTCGCCCAACGCCGCCACTCGACGCTCGGCTGGTCCTGCCCCGGAGCTAGGTAGGGCACGCGCACCAGCTTGTTCATCACTAACCCGCTGCGGTGCGGCGCTGACGGCGCAGTTTCTCTCTGCCACGTGTTTACGGGGCCGCAGAAACTAAGGCCTAGTCGTGACGCTTTTTGTAATGACGACGACCTGCCGGAGATACGCAGGTTCTTTTGGGGGCCGTCGATGATGTCGGCTTGTGTGTTTGTTGTTTGCGTTGCAATTGCTACAAGTGCTGTTGTTGCTGCTGCTGTCACCGGTGTTGTTGCTTGCGGCTGAGTCTGTCGCCTCGGCTGAGAGGGTGCAGGATCTGGGGCTTGTTCTGGGGTCGCTAATACCCCGACGCGACCGGAACAGGTGCATGGAAGCGAAGCAAGTTCTGTGAGCGCTACTTCGAAGCCGAGTTTCCGTGAGGTGCTGCTATCCGAATACGAGAAGAAGGTCAGGCGCGGAGTGGAGTGTGGTATTAGGATGTAATAACGAACAGAGTACGATTGCTTGCTCTGAGCGATGTGTCAGGCGATGTCTTCTATATTTGGCGCTCGGGAGAGAGGGAAGGGAGGTTACGGAGCGAATGAGCATCACTTTATCAGAGCAAGGGACAGCGAGTTACTTTCATGATGACCAGTCGTTCGCCTCGCAACTTTTTGGCGTTATCGAAAGAGACGCTGCGCCTGTTCCAAATCTCGTGATTTAGTGAGAGGTGCATCTGATTTGTTTGTAGAAATGTTTACTTTTCGGAAAGAAGTTTGAGATCGAGACCCTCCGAGCAAAAGTTGTAATCAGAATACCAAGACTGGAGGTAGGGAGGAAACGCACCGCGACTCACGGATGATGGAGCAATGCTGATGAGCACACATTACTGCGCGCTGAGATGTGCGATGTAATTGCGTTTATGCAATTCACGTCACTAGGTGATGCCGTAGTTTTCTTAAAGCCACTCCCTGTAACTGCTTTCGTGCTGCTTGCGAGCTAAGGATTATTCCTGATTTTCCTTATTTAGTTTGCTGGTACAAATACTGTTATTTTTAGGTGACGATCAAGACCCTCTAATACTAAGAAGAAAATTTGACTGTAATCAATGTTTCCCAAAGATTTTTATAATGCTGTTACTTTTCTGCAGTTAATAAGAACTAACGCATGTATCTTTTGGACATCAGTATTACTGAAAGACAACACTTCCGATGCCTTTATAATTAACGACGTCGCAGTTTCATATTTACTATAAAATTATCCTGCTTTTAAAACATACCTCCATTCGGTGTTCACATTCAATAACTTCGAAGCTCTTGCTCTTATAGAGGCCCGGTGCTTTTATTTAAGGCGTTCTTAATATTATTCTTTATTTAGATACTAAAAAGAGTAGCTGCTCGGATGCCATACCTAGTTCATTTATTGTTCGCTACTAACTTTGTGCAAGCAACTATCTTACCATCATCTTTCGTAAATCGTTGTCTAGCGCCATTGTTCCTCACTCTTGGAAGCTTGCGAAAGTAATCAATCCCTGTCATTGGTACAAGTCACTAGAACATATAAATTTTAAACACGCCATAAATTTTCTTGATAACTGCAATGTTTTAAGCAATTTACAACTTGGCATTTTGTGGCGGATTTAGCGCTACTAAACAACAAACCGAATTCATGCGCTACATATTTCAGTCATTATATTTAGGGGAAGAAGTCGATGGCGTTTTCGTTAATTTATTTGAAGCTTTCGACACTTTGCCACATCCTAAATTCCTCCGTTAGCTTAACTCGATTCTAAATTATCCTTTTGTCGTTAATTGGATATTGGGCTTCCTTACCGTAACAACGTTTTCTTGTAGCAATAAATTTCTTTCAGTTGTTAGTAGCGCTGGTGTGTTGTGTCTCCTTTTTTCACCTTGTGCAGTCTGTAGCGCTTTGAATTCTTTCTGTCATGAACCAACTGACCCGG
The DNA here is from genome assembly GCF_052857255.1 of Amblyomma americanum. Taxonomy (NCBI): domain Eukaryota; kingdom Metazoa; phylum Arthropoda; class Arachnida; order Ixodida; family Ixodidae; genus Amblyomma; species Amblyomma americanum. The sequence continues at coordinate 28,424,220 of NC_135503.1, forward strand.
CTGACTCCCCTCTTGGTTCTCATTTTGTATACTTTATTCGTGTATGTCCTCTCTTTTCAGTGCTACTTCCCGTGTTCCTCGAGGCTTAATTTTCAAACCCGTTTGTTTTCTTATTATTTTTTCATTGCCCTCCACGTTTTGCATTGATTAAAATTCGTCTTTACGCTAATCATTGCGTCTTATATTGCACTTTTAGCACGGCACTGAATTCTAAACTGCTTTATGACTCAATTGCTCAATTTTTATGTGGTGCGAGGATTCCCAAATGAACATTAACTTCTATAAAAATAGCTCCATATACTTTTCTGACGCACAACCTTCTTTTCTCATGCATTCATTTTGCGGACAGGATTTTCTAAGACTATTGGAATAAAAATATCACGGTTCTCACTTTCCTCATGATACTTCATGGTCGAACCACATCGAATCATGTGTAACATAGAGTTCACTGTTCAGAAGAAACAAGCTGTATTTATTTTTCTCAGTACGATAATAAAAAGGAGTAAGGCCAAGGCAATGAGAACGTCTAGTAACGGAATGCTTGCGGACAGGATTTTCTAATACTATTCGAATATAAATATCAAGGTTCTCACTTTCCCCACGATACTTCATGGTCGAACCACATCGAATCACGTGCAAGATACTTTTTTAACGTGTCAAATACCTGAATCGTACATTACGTAAGGACCCAAAAGAGACCAAAATGTTAACATACAAAACACTTGTCCGACCCTATCTTCATTACGGCTCTTCCATCTAGAACTCTTATAGTAAATCCGGTACTAAAAAGATTGACCAGTAGAAGTCAGTATGCTTCACTTCCCGCTTCACCCATTCATACAGCAATAAGCCCAAAAATATATCATCTCGCCACCCCTTAGAATGCTGTTTTGCATCCACGCTTTGCATCATCAAATAATTGCTTGAAATTTAACAAGCATTCCGTTACTAGACATTCTCATTGCCTTGACCTTACTCCTTTTTATTATCATACTGAGAAAAATAAGTACAGCTTCTTTCCTCTGAACAGTGAACTCGGGAATTCGCTTCCTAGAAGCACCCGCTAATTACCCATAGATGAGTTTAAGCCACTGTCTTTTAATATCTCGATTTCTATGCTCTTATTCTGTTTGAGGCTTCTACTGTTTACTTCTCCCCTTACAGCATTCGTGCAAGAGCCTTACCGAGGCTGCAGTTTAAATAAATAAATAAATAAATAAATAAATAAATAAATAAATAAATAAATAAATAAATAAATAAATAAATAAATAAATAAATAAATAAATAAATAAATAAATAAATAAATTTGTTTACCTGGTAAGAAGTTTACTTGCTTTGTTAGAACATTGTATCTGCTGCAGTTCGCACACACAGAATTAAGCTGCTCATTATGTACACCAGTGTGCATGCCAAGACGCCGACGGATGAAATTTTAGTCCTATTCTTGCTAATATCGCTCTCCATAAACGTTTGATTTCGAGGGTAAGTACAAAAAAAGACGACGGTATTCATGCAACTTTCCCTTTATATTTTCAAGATGCGCGAACGATTTCTAAGTGGTGCTAGTTACTGATGGAGGCGAGTGACAGGAGCCCAGAAAAAATAAAAACAAAATCCGGCACTCAAATATAAAGCGTACAAATGTTTTCGCTCTCCCCACTAGAAACCAAGTCACCAAGTTTACTTCCACGGCGATGCGTACGCGCAGTTTCTTCGACCCATTTCTTTTAATATCTTAAAACAAACTTTTTACGGATGTTTAAATGTAGGCGAACTATCAGGAAGTGCCGTTCCAAACATCACTGAGATGCGCGCGGAATAGCTGCTAATCCAACCCTAGAAAACGAGCCGGAGCAGCTGGGAAGGTTGGAAAGAAGGAGGGGGGAGAGGGGGGAGATGAAGCCATCGGCTCAGTACTACTACAGACTCGCGAAAGCGCGGAAAAGATCGATGTTCGTAATAAGAGGGGATATGGGCGCTCCCACTACTCGAGCTACGGCAGCGCGTTCGGCATCGAAACTCACGGCTTCAGCCCGTACGCACACTCCAATACACGGTAAGAACTGTTTCAAGATGGCCGCCGAAGAGAAGCATTTCGAGTTCTTTGCTTTCCATTCCACTTGCCAGATCGCTGGCACGCAGGAAAGGAGATGAACCTCGCAGATTTCTGTTCTTGTATTTCTCGCCTATATGTACTACCTCGCGCCTAATAACCCTCGCTGAATTGAGGGCCCTTTGAGTTCCGCCCCGTTTTTTTTTTCATTCTTTTTTTTTTCTTCTCGCGTCCGCCTCTTCCGCAGCTTCCGTCTCCGCGGCGCCGGGTCTGAAGATAAGCCTCGCTTGGCTGAACTAAGTCCCGCCGTGCAATGGTCAATGAGTTCCCCCTGCTCTTGGAAGGATAATTGGGGTTTTACCTTTGCACGCTGACTTGTTGAGGGCTCGTGCTCCGGGCGCCCATGATGACTTGGCTTGGCTTTATTAAGGTCGCCTCCCTTACATATATTTTTTATTTTTATTTAACCCTTCTCCTCCCCCGTCCCTACTTTTTTTATCGTTCTTCTCGACCGCTTCGGCACCAAACACTCGTAGCAGACGACGATCGTTTTGTGCGCGAGTGGCGCGCCAGGCACTAAGGTCTGCGCGAATACACAGTGGGGGAGTTCTTCCTCGGGATTATATAGCCTTTCTCGAGAGCTTGCAAGGGAATAAAGGTCACGGCTTTGCATGATCAAGTGTGTATTTATGCGTGCGTGCGTTTCAGCGCTCAGGTCTCTCTTCTGCTTCGGTGCACAGTGATGTTTTCGTCGTAGTATTTGGAGAGCGAGGTAGTTCCCGGGCTTACATTACTGAGTAGTCACTGCAACTGCGATCTGTGATTGGTTTATTTTTGCTGGGTTTTTTCCTCGTTCCGAGCGGGGCTACGTGTGTTGAAACTTCGGTTAGGAAAGGCATGGCAAAAAGACGTTCATCTCTATGGCTATAACCATATCATGACCACGTCGTAAGCTGGCGCAGACTACCAATATTTCGCTTGCATAGCTTATTGCACTCGGCGACGTACATGTAGATGTAACACAAATAAATAAAGACGGAAAAGAACTTTAGACTTTCTGATCTGCACTGATGCACTTGGAGTCAAAACGACGTGATCTCAGATCTCAAGTAGCTACGGTTACGCCGACACATAAAGCGATTTTTTTTTACCCCGCGGTATACAGCTCGAAGCAAAATATTCAACACATCTTGCGACAAAATAAATCGTAGGTTTGTGTCGCGCAATAAATTTTTAGTTGCAAGAATCGTGGAGACTGATGAACGTTGAATCATTGGGTTGAAGCAATTCATCACCCACATTTGGGCGACCCAGTGGTTGTTGCGTAGATTCCTCCCTCCCTCCCTTCCTTCCTTCCTCCCTCCCTCCCTCCCTCCCTCCCTCCCTCCCTCCCTCCCTCCCTCCCTCCCTCCCTCCCTCCCTCCCTCCCTCCCTCCAAAGCCGTAAGAACCAAGCATGTTTTCTCTTTCCACCTACTAAGGGGGTCCCGCCATCCACCGGCCGCCATCTTTCCACCTCTCTCCTTCATCAGTAGACGGTATCTACACCGCCGCTGAGGAGTGCGTCGCTTCTTATTACGCCACGTCTGCAATGAGAGTTATCATCCTGGTTTACTCTTACCTTCGCAGTGTTCATTAAAAAAAAAATTTCACCTCTTCTGTCAGTGCGGCAAACAGCGGTACACACGCCCCTTCCTTGGTCTTCGCTCCTCATTTTTTAAAACCATTTTGCATCAAATTTCTACGAGCAGGTATAAGGGGACACTGAGGTGGCCCCACAAAACTACGAGTATCGTCTCTGCATTCATTACGACCTTCTCCTTTAGGAAAGAATCTTGAAAGCATACTGTATATAATGCGCTTTTCTTTTATTACATATTTCCATCATGCTCCGAAGGAGAGAAGCTCTCTGACGAACACATCTCTGAGTCTTGCACTCTTCCGGTACTTGTGTAGCGAGGGCAAAAGTACAATACTGAACGATACTCTGATACCCGCGACACTTCAAGACCGCGGCCTTGGTGTGTTTTCCCGCTACGTGATAAGTTTTTAAAGGTATTCGCCGTAAGGAAGCTTTCAAACAAATGCTGGGAGAATGAACCTGTTCTCTGAATACTTTTGAGCGCCTCCCGAACAACGACCGTGTTCCTACCTAAGCGTTACGTTTCAGTCAGTAACCACTGTACCTGCTTTTCATCCTTTTAGAGGTGCACGTGGATGGGGACGATTGTCGCCTGTCGTGTTTTTGTGGGTTCGTAACGGCGTTAAGTTCCGCTGACATGCAAGAGAGAAAGGTTTGCTCGGAAAGCCGCATTAGCCTGAATTTTGTCTACGAATACTGTCGAAGGAGAGCACTGTGCTAATGTGACCACCCCTCCAAGAGCTGTCCACATATCAAACCCTCAGTATACGGATGCAGTGACAACTAACGTGCGTGAATTTTTGTGCAATTGGGGCATGACTACATTCTCTAACGTCTTCATCTAGAGCAGGCTAAGTCACTTACACTATTAGGTCGATATCTCTAGTTATGATTAAAGGGTGCCGCCCCCTCCGACCAATAACAAAAACACGATTGCTTATGCGCCGAAGTTCCGATCTGAGAAGAAAAACTAAAAAAAAGAGAATCTTAACCGAGACAGTAGCAAGGAACGCTTCCCAGCGCCACTCCTGGGTTTCGATAACGAATATAAATTCAGTTTAACCCTTAAAAACCAAGCCGCTCCGCTCTAAGCGGCTGCAGACGCAGCGCAAGCACCTCGTTGCGTAGAAGAGAAAAAAAAAATAAGCGTAAGTGCACGCATAGACAGAAAAAAAGGAGGAGTACTGAGCGGTCTGTACACATCTGCGAGCGCAAGCATTAAAACCGACGGGGCGCTATATCAGCGCGAAGAAAGTTCCGGCGTGCTGCCCCCGCGGTCCGCCGCCTCGGTGGTTCTCCAAGCGGCGGCTGTGGCGTCGCTTCCCGGTCGCCGTTTTCCGATTCCGAACACGTTCGCGGCTCCGCCGAAGAGAGTCGGTACCCCGGGTAGGCCGAAGGCGGCTCCAGAGTCGCGGAGGTATGCAAGCCCCAACGGAGTGGCAGGCTCCATTTGCGCTCTCTCATTATTTCGATGTATCCTGTGCAGAGATGAGATTTGGAGACAAACGCGAGAAACGCTGCGTGCAGCTCTTGCACAACTGCATTAGTTTGCATCGGTATCGAGTCGTGACGAATTGATTATGATGCCATAGTACACCACAGCACACGCCACCACCAAACCACTGCACCATCACCAGCACAAGCGCTACACCACAGCAAACACAACCACCAAACCACCACGCCATTACCAGCATCGCACCACACAACACCAGACCGGACCGTTCCACGCCACACCGCAATACATCGCACCACACTGCACCACACCACACTGCACCACATTACACCTAAACCGCACCGCACCGCACTAGACCATAGTGTACAATAAAAAGTGGTATAGCTTTAAAGTAGTTAAACCGAGTAGATGTACGAAAGCATGTGTTCATTCTTCGCCTCTTTTTTCGGGCACCTGAATGTGCACGCAACCGCGTTTCTCGCTCTTCATCTTCACACCCTCTCTGCACTCGGCGGAAGCTGACGTGTCACCCTGCTCCTATTGGCTACAGATGGTGCGACACTCCTCCGAACTTTCTCGAGCTTCTTCCTATTGGCTTCAGCTTGCACGACGCTCCTCCGAACTAACCCGAGATTACCCGAGTTACTCCGAGGCTTCACAAAAGACAAGACAAGGTTCTTGTTCGGGGTTGGTAAGTATAAAGTAGTGCTTTCCCACTAATGTTCCATATACCAAATGTAAAGTAGTGCGCTATTCCTCTTTCTTCATTTTAAAGAAGCTCTCATAGCAGCCCCTGTGTTCTATTGAGACTTCCTTCTCTTTCGTCGTCTGCTAGTTCTTCCTTTCCTAATATCCGTCTCCTTCCAAGGTAACCTGTATAACATAGATAACCCGTTCCTCTACCTGCGCTGTTGCGCACTCAGGGTACGCTACACGTGGCCGTGTGCACTGTGTACGCCTATAAAGTCGTGGGAGCTCTTTACTGTCATCCAGGGGGTCGTGTTCCTGTTCCCAGTCCAAGGTTTCTGCAGTGCGGTCGCAAAAGTGATGCAGCCAAACATTTGCCAAGAAAGCCATCTTTTTCTTCTGCCTCACAGAGCTGAGATCAAGTAACCGTTTTTTAACCGAAATTTGGTTAGTATATTGAGTTTTAGATTTGAAGTAAAATAACGCAACGACCACAGGAGGACGTCCTCATGTAGTCGCAGTGTTTGAGCTATTTCATTTTAAAAGCAACCGTTTTGTAACCGTTTTGTAAAGTTGTAACGCCCCATCTCTCCCCATTTTTACACCGAGAGGGCCCACTTGAGGGCCAACAAACTACCTACACAAATTATGCCGCCAATGATGACACATTATAGCTTCTGAGTAGGTTCAATCAGCGCTACTTGGTGTGTGTGTGTCTTTGCGCTGTTGAGCCACCGCTATGTATCAACACCAACTAGCCCAATTTGCAGTTCGTCTATGGTTAAGTCATCATGGGATATGTGGTGAATGGCATGAAGCTAGTAATATGGCGCCCTAAACGTCAGACAAAACATATCTCTGTGAGACAGGCATCGCTGTAAACAACTCTCTCTATGTGTTGCATCTTCCAGCAGAGAGATATAGAGAGAAGGAAAACGCAATGAAGGTAACTAAACATTTTGGTTACCTTGCCCTTGGGAAGAAAAATAAAAGGACGAAAGGGGTAAAAAGAGAGAATGAAAGTTTAGCTTGTCACGTTGGTGGGATGTGACCCTCGTTCTGTTTGTTTCGCGGCCAATTAAGTGCGCAGCTGCAGTTGAATGGCTGAACAGATGGCCACAACCCTACACATTTACAGAGCGCAATGATTACTCTGTGTGGGATTCAAATTAAATGTCACGCAAAACGTCTATTTTTCTCGATGTTGAAAACTGGAGAGTACTCCCGAAGGCCCCTATCTGGATTTCTTCCCGTTGTTGACCAAATCCTGAGCAACACGCACTGTAGGCGTATCTAAGAGGATCTCTGCAGCTTAAAGTTATTCCCATCGCTCACCACAGTAGGAATTTCAGTTTCTTTATGGAACATGGCAAACTTATTCACTTGGACAAAATACCTGCAATGCCATTCTCCTGTACCTGCTGCGAACGCACTTATTCCAACGCAGGCTTGTTCAAGAAAGAGTTATTTTTCTTCTCTGAGCCAGTAAATTTATATTTTACCTTTATTTCATGTCCTGTCTACTAATGCGGTTGTCTCTGGATGTAGGGTCCATTCCTTCTGTCCAATACTTTGTGGACCGGACTCGGCGGTTTAGATTCGATAGCAAATGATGCGCTGAAACTGCATTCAATATATACTCTGCTTGTGAGCGCTATAAACACGGTGCTAGCCCATGAGTTTGTTTTTGCAGAGGGCGGCAGCCTTTTCTGAGAAAAAAAAAAGATTGCTGCAAAGTTCGAGTGGATCATAACACGACTTTACAAAACGAGAAAGAGACAGGTACATATGTCAGTCAGTTTGTTACTAAAGACGCCACGCTAAGCGTTAGGAGTCATCCAGTAGACTTTTAAATGTTGCGTCTGCAAAAGAAGAAGCATGTTGCGAAAAGCTCTCTCTCTCTCTCTCTAGCGGAAAACGTTCACCTGCAGTCGCCTTCTGCTTTTTGAACTTACGCCAAAAACATTCCCTCACGTAGTGTTTTTTTTTTGTTTCGGATTCTTTTTTGGTACATTTAATAGAACAGTCCTCCCTATGTTAGATACATTTAGATATTTAAATGTGTTTGGCGTCATTTATGGGTCTTAAGGTCAACTTCGCAAGAAAAATCGACCTTTAGTCCTCATTACACGTCACTTAATTGAGTATAAAGTACGTATGTTTTCTGCACTGGGGTCATGCGATGCATTGCTAATTATTTTTTTTTTCACACCAGCGCGCTGTCTCTATCTTACTGTCTGCATTAACCTACTAGAAATAAGCAAATTTCGGATCATCTAATAAAAAGCACCGTGGAGACTCAACTTTCAGTGCTCTGTTCTGTTTGCGTGCAGAACTTTTTTTTTCTGCTGCATAAAGCTCTTTTCTCTTTCTTGTTCAGATTAGTGAGAAGAGGGAAAATGGCATACAAGGAAGTCTGCGGGCGTCTCGTGGAAGAAACACTTATTAGGCGGCGAGATGTTACTCGAGGGCTAAAATCAGAAGACCCAGATCTAAGAATTAAATTGAAAATAAAAATGACGGAAGAGGGCCGGCACGTGGGCACTTTATGTCAAGAGGCAGCTTGACACCAGGCGAACCCATACGCAGAGACAAAACAGGCCAAGCTGAAAGCATTTCGCCGAACATAGAGCTCATTTCGTGAAGAAGAAACTATCCAAATAATGCGGCCAGAGTGAAACGCCCTGTCAGACGATCGAGATCAAAGAGAATTGTTAACAGGGACGACTTCCCGTCCAGTGGCGTACTGCGCTCGCATCTCACGCCGAAGCAGCCCAGAGCGCCCAAAGGAGGTCGGGAGCGGAGCTAGACGCGCCGAAAGACGCGAGAAAAGTCTCCTGCCTCTCGCCGTTACCCCGTTTTCTTTGCGACGGTCGCAAGCACTTCCCCCTCTCTTTCATAATGGCCTTTTGCGACGGACGTAAATAGATATTTATACCGCTTGGAACGTGCGTCGGCGACGTCGCTCGCGAAAGGTGTCTTTCCGGCCAGGCGCGCGGCCGAACGGTGAAGCGAACCACTCCGAGCGTCGCTCGACGTCGTTGTCAATACCGCGGATTTCATTGACGTTGATTTCGAGTATATCCCAGGCCGATGCAGTTAGGCAGATGAGTGGGCTTAGGAAAGCTTCCTGATTTCATTGCTGGTTTCTCCGCAGCGCAGTTTGTTTTAATGAGAAGCGGAACAGGCAGTTTTCGAGTCACAAACATAAAATGTAGTTGTATTTAGAAATTTAGGAATACTGTCAACCCTCAGTTGACGGTCATTACAGAGAGGGATGTTACACATAACGTTCATACAGTAATAAAGAGCCAGATACAAAAAGAAATATGCGCATGCACTACAGTGTCCTACAACACAGGATACGATATACAGACTATAAGACACGTATTCAAATGTTCAGCCATCTGCCGCACGCACATAAACAGAAAAAAAACAAAAGAAACAACAATTTGCAATATCCACATGGTACAGATTTTAGCAAGCGACCTTGATTGCATTTGCAAACAATGCGGTATCAGAGCTGCGAACAATTCCTGCAGGCAGCTTGTTCCACAGCTGTAGTGCCTCTGGGAAGAACAAACAACGAAAGGCATTGGTTCGGGACAAGTACGGTCGAATCGGTTCACTATGATTTAAGCGGGAGCTCAGTCTACGCGGAGGTTTTAAGTACAAATCTTTATTTTTTTTTTAGTCCGCCGTGAATGATTTGAAATAACATTTTTACTCTCTGCTTCTTGCACCAATCTTCCAATCATTCAAGACCGCAAGACTTTAACATCGCCGAAACTGAGTCTGTCCTTCTATATTTCGAACAAATACAGCGCGCCGCCAGGCGTTGCACCTTCTCTCTTTTGGCCCACATTACTTTTTGAGGGGGCGCCCATGCCTTTTTGTTTTTACGACGATGGTGTGGTATGGTATGGTATGGTATGACATGGCATGGTATGGTATCGTATGGTATCATATGGTATGGTACGGTATATAGCTTGGAATGACATGGTGTGGAATAATATGACATGGTATGGCATGAAACGATATATTATATGATATGGTATGGTATGGCATGGTATGGCATTGTATGGAATGCATTGCATGACATGGTATGGCGTGATATGGTATGGTATGGTGTGGTATGATATCGTACTGTATGGCATGGTATGAAATGGTGCGATACGATACGATATGACATGACATGGTAGCATGTGATATGGTACGGTAAGTGGGGTTTATCGTCCCAAAACTGTACATGGGCTATGAGAGACGCTGCAGTGTAGGGCTACAGGTTAATTTATAGAACCTGGGGCCCTTAAGCTTGCACTAACATCGCATATCGCAGGAGCGTAGAATATGCCGTGGCTCCAGGAAGGATAATCATAAGCTGCTCTCAAACAACACGCGTAGTCGGCATATCATCCTTGTCTGACTTCTGGACAATGACGCGATTTTTCGGGCAATATGTATCATTGTGGAAAGACATAGCAATTACGAAAATGTACTGCGAAATCTGGTGAATACGGCTTGCCACTTCAACTAAATTTTTTTGTTAAGCGATTAAAAGAAGTCACATTTAACAGAAAAGTTGAACCTTCTGTCATCCAGGAGTACGGGATTGGTTTTTTTTTGTTCCTTTATGTAGTCAACACCAGGGGTGATGCACTTCCACTATAGTCTGCAGATGCCGTTGCCGAAAAATGAGGGCGACTGTTGATGCACCAGTGCCGTTCTGCATTAGTGAGCACGTTTCTTTTTTTTCTTTTTTGAAGCGATAGCTTCACTACGCCATGTAAAGCCAACGTCGTCGGGCCCATCCGTAGCTGTAAAGGCGCATGCGCCGAGCAACAGGTGCTTCGCACATGACGTCAGAGTTGCGCCGCTGCCGGCGCCGACTCCGCAGCCTCGCTGCGCGTGTCGCGCATGCGCAGTAGCTACTAACTTCTTCACTAATCACCACACTGTCTTCATAGCTATAACCAAAGAAACACCTTCTGCTGAATAAAGAGCTTTAATTACCACGTGTAACCATGTGAAAGAAACTATCGCGTACACGCAGGTTCAACCAGAGCTAAACCATCAGCAATTATTTTTAATAAATGTATTTTTAATAAATGGGCAGAAACGTGGAGGCTAACGAAAAGAGTTCAGCTTAAGTTAAGGACAGCACAGCGAGTTATGGAAAGGAAAAGGATAGCTGCAGCGTTAAGAGACCGGAAGCGGGCAGAGTGGGTGAGGGAACAGACGCGTGTTAATGACAGCCTAGTCGAAATGAAGAGGAAGAAACGGGCTTGGCCAGGCCATGTAATGCGAAGGGAAGATGACCGCTGGTCCTTAAGGGTAACGGAGGGGATTCCAAGAGAAAGTAAGCGGAGCAGGGGGCGGCAGAAGGTTAGGTGGGCGGATGAGATTAAGAAGTTTGCAGGCAAAGGGTGGATGCAGCTGGCAATGGACAGGGTCAATTGGAGACACATGGGAGAGGCCTTTGCCCTGCAGTGGGTGTAGTAAGGCTGATGATGATGATGAAATGTATATATTAGCCAACATAAGTCTGATGGCCTGCGAAGCAAAGCTGCCTGCCATCATGCGCCCACGCAGCATGCTCGTGGAAAATAATACATCACAAGCTATTAGAATATGGCGTCTTTTAATTATTTACTTAATGAAAAAGGTGAATTGCTCCTCAGAAGGGAAACTTATTGAACATCCGTCATAGTTTTGAAATGTTTGGCACTTATAAAGCTAATTTTTAGCAATCCCTCAGTTATGGACTTCAATTCGGTGTGGCCTCGATAAAAATATCCTGAAGGGATTCCGTCAGAGTACTGAGTCGAAGTGCTACACTATTGGCTAGCAGCAGAGAGCAGAAGTAATACCGTGACGTTATGCCGTATGTAGAGGAGCTACTCAGAAAGCAAGCAAGAAGTGACATTAAACCAGTCTGACAACACGAAACAACTTGACCCAGTTGCATGTTGGAAGGGAGTAGTGACAGGTCAATTGATCAAGAGGAACTACTATGTTGATTTGCAGGTACCTTGATCATACGTTTCCGCATGGTGATCAAGTAGGTATAACCTTCGGGTACTGAGCCCAAGAACGCGGGTTCGACCCTGGCAACAGCGGCAGCGTATCTATGGTGGTGAAGTGGGGATGTACATAACGACCATGTAAAGAGATGGCTGTTCGTTAAAGAACTCCAGATGTGGAAAATAAATCTTTAGGCTTCCACTGCGATGTGGCTTACGGTGAGTGAAAATAAAATTGCAGGTGCACTCGTGAAACGCTGGCTGAAACTTTTTCAGAAATGAACTCTCCCGGTTGCCCATAGCAACGCCTGTATTTTGTCGGAAATATATTTTTTCACCTATTTCTATTTTCTCTTTATTTTTTCTTGCTTCCAAGGTCACCTTGATGATGTGAGTAACCTGTGATCTCATCCACGCGGCCATGAACATGTCTTCACGTCTTCTGGGTAACAGGGAACAATGCAGGATAAAAACTGCGTATCCCTTCCCCATAGCTATTCGGGGTCAGGGGGAGCCACTGACCCCTTGCCGTCACCACCGTTCCCCACCTTTTGTCTGGGCGCATCTATGAATGGACGCAAGAGTTTTACCTCGAAAATTTGGGCATGAACCTCAGAATGCATTTCTGCATTAAAATTCACCAGCCAACGCACCAGGACAAGCGAACTTGTCGCCTCAGTAACGCTAAGAACAATTACTTCTGGAGGAATAAAAAAAATACATTGATACCATTTGTGAAGCGATGGAAGCTTTCTGTGCAGCTTGCTTAGTTCAACTCCCAACAGTGCAGTAGGCAAAAGTACAAGCAATCAGGCAATCGAAGCGACACGCCACACAGAAAAGTGAAGCCATCATCGAGGCCACCAACCGGCGCTGCCAGCGGTACACGCATGCAAGTGCCTCGCGGGCGTGACGACGTCCTGGGGACGCATATCATGGGACAGCTTTTTCCAATCGCCCCCCCCCCCGCTCCTTACCCTCCTTTCTCGATTCGGGGACAACACAGCACGAAGCTTTGATTGCGGGAAGGAGGGAAAGGAAGGGAGTAAGAGACATACAACGTCCGGGCAATGGACACACACTGTCATCACCGACGCGCAGGCCGCACACTTGTACATACATGCATCTGGGGGCCTCATGAAAGGTGTACATCTTTCTTTCCTCGCTTGTCTCTTTCTGTCTCTCTTTCCGCTTTTCCTCCGCTGGCCCAAACCGCGCGTATGCGTGGGACAAATTGAGCAACACGGCTCTTCAATCTCGGCTCGTGGCGCACGCATATATGGCCGGCCGAGGCAATGGCAGGAGGCGTCATCGAACGTGTACCTCCGCACTGCAGCGAGCAGCGGCACGCGATAAATCTGTCAGCCGACCATCCAAAGTGCATCGATCTCCGCAGGCGGTGGTTGCGTTCAAACTCCTCCGGCTTTCCTCCCTTCCTTCCTTTCTTCCCTGCCCGTTACTCCCCGACCGAGGTGCCAGTGCAAGCATGGCGGCCGCGGTAGTGTTCCTGGAAGGCGGGGCGCCCGTCTTCAGCCTGCTCCTAGGCCCGTGTTTATTGAGTGAAAGCTCATGGCCGTGCACTCTAAATACGAATGCACCTATATGGGAGTTAAAATTGGAGTAAACTGTTTCATAGCTGTAGTGCAAATGCGCTGAGTTTGCAATCACAACGCAAGACACGACTGGACGTAACTCAGCTCTGATTGCGAACTCAGCGCATTTGTACTACAGCTGTAAATACCAACCAGCCCCATTTTGTGGCCTTGTAAACGGTTTCCACTAGCGCAGTCACTTTTATGTAAAACGGTGTGCAATACAGGACAACTTACTCCCTTTTTTTACTCCTTTATGTTTAGAGTGTGGGGATCCTTTAGCTTGGCTAGCCGCACGTTTTGCAATCTAAGCAGCTATGTGCGGCGATACGGAGACAAAAAAAAAATAGGAGAGGGTGTGGCGGAGGGGCTCTAAGAGCTCTTATTATAATCATCAACCAAATCTTCAGGTATGCTTACTCTTCAGATTCTATGGATGATAGCGAAGAGAAAGAAGACGCATGAAACGCCTACGGGGTCAATGGTCGGAAATTCTTGCAATTCTGGAAGGTCGGTGAAATATTGGTGGTAATGCTGGTAATGGCAGCGTTAGTGATGAGACTAGTAGTAATAGTAGTATTAGTAGCAGTACTATGGTACTACTACAGTAGTGCTACACCACGAGTGGCGGTGGCGGCGGCGGCGGTAGTGGTGGTGGCCGGTAACATTTACGAGGCGACATTTCCCGCACCCGCAGTATAGCTGTTAAAATATATCGTAAAAAAGTCAGAAAAATATAAGCTATCTGCGCTGCAGTGGGAAGGAAAAAAACAAGCCTCGCATAGACGTTCTGTAGTGGGAGTTCGAAATGTCTCCAAACGGTATGCCAGGTTGCTAAGCGTTTCTTAAAGAGACTGAGGGGCTTGTGTGCGTTAATTACATCTCGAACAGCTTAGCTCAGGGACTGGCGTAAAGCAAAAGATTGTTCTTCTTACGCTTCCACTCCCTGTCTTCCTTACTCCAGAGAGCATGGATTCTTCAAGAAGTACTCTCAGAACAAACCCTATTTACGAAATATACCACTTCTAAAATGCACGAGTAAGATGCAAGGGCAACAGAGGCAATCAGAAAACATGGTTATAGTGCTTGAATAGAAAACCCTTGGCCATTGGCAGAATACTCCAGCATCAACATGCAGATGCATCCACATTTGCGTAGATGCATGTATATGCATGTGCATCATGTTGCGTTCTACATGCAAGTGTGTCCGCATCTACACGCTGAGAGTCATCGAGTGAAGGCCATAGGAGGCGATCGGAAACACGGGTAGCAAGGAATTTGCGGCGGGCAGTGTCGAGCCGTGAGAAAAATTTCCCCAGTTGTTTTCAGTCTCCGCCTACGTGCTTGCGCTACATTGTGCCATTCACGAAGTGACGGCAGACGCCACCTATTAATAGCATGGACATATGATACGGAAAAGCACAAAGGTTACCAGAACGCAGACAGCGTCAACCTCTATAAATGCTTCGGGCCTGGAGTTATATATAAGTTTAAAAAAAACCTCTCCCTTTTTGTACGTCGGACACTGAGCCCGATTGTTGCCGCAAATTTCCACGTACCCTGCTTGACGTTATTGTTTTGCACCTTGATGTAAATTGTCTATTACGAGTCATTGAAGTTTGCGTGACTTTCGTGTTTTTGTTCTCTGTGCTGTTCAAAAAGGAGACCACTTTTCTCCGCGTTCAGAGGCACATAGCCAGGCTTTCTTTACAGGGAGGGGAGGAAACCGATGTTAATATTTTTTTTTAATGGACCGGGTGGGGAGGATATATACTAGCACATGCGTGAATAACGCCCAGCTTTCGCCATAGAGGTGCTTAAGCCTGCAAAGAGAAATGAAATAGAGTGCATCTCACAGGTGCGCCTGTGAGATGAACCTCTCCTTCTTTTGGCAAACAAGAAACCAGATCAAATGGAGTCGCCAAGGAAAGAAATGTAGGAAGCATACTGCTAAGAACAGGTAAACCGCAAGCGAAAATTAAAAGTAAATTTTTGTCACTGAATGATTTCATTAGCTCTGAGAGATTTAAAGAGACAGCAGTTCTGTATCTCTCGTTTACTGCTCTACCAAGTTAAGTGCCAAAACCAACTCGTATTGTTATTTGGGAAGTTGTCTAACGATTTTAGCCACGATTAACGTAAAAATGTGTAGGGTGCAGGGCGCTGCGGTCAATTACATTCGTTCAATGCCACAAGTGCAAGCACTGCAAGCGCTAGCAGCGTCTGTAGTGAGCACATAAAGCATCACAAATGAAGATATATTAAGAACAAAAATTTCCACTCAGTCTTGATCTCTGGTGGGCAGAAATGTAAGGTACAGCTCCCCATAGGAATGCACTCGAATATTACCAGATCCATAACTTTCAAATTTCGGGAAAATGGGCCGTGAAACGTAGAACGTTGAAACGATCTTATTGAGGCTTTTGTAGTGGCAGCGCTTTGCGATTTCTCAACAAATATCGGGGAGACATCGAAATAACGAGAAACGCAAAAATATTCCGCAAATCTTTAGCTGCCAGAGAATCAGTCTGTATCACGCCCTCATTTCGGTGTCCTTTCCTTTAAAGAACCACGTTTTACTGTCCCTCGCTTTCAGCCCTCTGCTCTGACCTCTGCTTAAAGAACATTGTTGACCCGATTAGCGATCGCTTCCAAACTTATACCATAACAATACTGTGGCAGCAAGCCAATGTTCACGAGCGAATAGCTGCCAAATCTCAGGATTATTATGGCGGCGCTTAAGAAGTGTGGGGGAAGAGGGTATGGTGGTTAATTTCGCGAGTGGAGGGAGGCCACCCCCCTCCTCGCTAGGTGAATTACTGCGCGCCCTATACTCGCGAGTGAATGTACTGGCGTGACAGCCGAGCTATCCTGTTTACCAGAGTTTACGTGTGCGTGTGCGTGTGCGTGCGTGCGTGCGTGCGTGCGTGCGTGTGTGTGTGTGTGTGTGTGTGTGTGTGTGTGTGTGTGTGTGTGTGTGTGTGTGTGTGTGTGTGTGTGTGTGTGTGTGTGTGTGTGTGTGTGTGTGTGTGTGTGTGTGTGTGTGTGTGTGTGTGTGTGTGTGTGTGTGTGTGTGTGTGTGTGTGTGTGTGTGTGTGTGTGTGTGTGTGTGTGTGTGTGTGTGTGTGTGTGTCGGATATAACACCACAATGGGCGCTCATTTTACTAACGCGGCAGTTTAATTATTGTCACAAGTTCGGCGGCGACGCGAGGGTGTCACCCGAGCATGACAATAGCGGGGTGTTAGTTAAATGTCCGGCGTTTCCGGTTCGGAAACACAATGAGAGCGACAGAGGCGTGTTAAAAGGCAAACAACAGTACAGTGCTGTCTGTTGGATAGCAGGAAGGATACGAGAGCTCTTGCAGGAAGGAAATGTATACAATTGAAGACAACTGATCACGTAGAGCGAGCAACGCAAAGCGACAGTCATGCATTAAAATAAGCGATTAGAGCACTGGTCGAACCACCCTACACAAGTCAAGGCAACGAAAGTTGCAGTCCGGTCATTTACATCAAAGCAGAAATTTCGGAACGGATGGAGACATACAATTATCGGGACGCAGCGCCTTTCCATCCACAAGGAAAACGTGCTAAGAGTGGCCTCCAAAAACGACAGCGCTTCCGGAGCAGCAGGCAGTCTAAAATATGCGATGTTGGTGGAGCCTTTATCCCCGTTGAGTGCACTCACGGATTGCGGCTTGCGCACCTGGCGTAGCAGTGCAAACCACACGGACAAAAAGCGCACAAAACAGATCACGTACAACAGCCCACGGCAGTAGGCTGCTTAGTCTCCAAGTTGAAGTAGAGAAGAATTAGAGTATCCAAGGCAGGAGCGTAGCCCCGAAGCCAGAGGATCGGTCGGTGCAAGTAAGCATTCCTGCCGTACAGGAAGCGCTTAGAATAAGCTACAATGCCAGTGCAAGTGACGTTAGCAGAACAGCTGAGGTGATTGGTACCGTTAACACCACACCAAACAGGCGTACCACAGGTGAACGAGCCCGATTTGCCTCTGGCTAGCATACGCGACGGGCGGCGTCAGATGCCGCATGATGGAAAAGAGAAGTAGAGAAATCAAAGGAGAAAATCTCGAGATTTTGAGGTAGCACCGAAAGCAAGTCATCGCCGTTCTGGGGACGTTCAGCCTAAGGTGAGTGCACTGCCACCTGAAATGTTCGTTTCTGCGTGCCGATGCGCCACAAGGCATATCGGCCGGCTGTCTATCAGTGCCTGGGAAGTTATCCCGTTTCGTTTATGAGCAGAGTGTTAGTTGCGGGTTAATTTTAGCGTGTTAGTTAGCTACGTCCCGAAGCCTGCATGGCAGTAATTTACTGGTATGTTCAGAGACGCACTGCGCACGATGCTTCGCTTGCTTTTTTAAAGCCAAACTTGAATGCGAGTCTATGTTCTGGGACAAATGTGTGGTGTCGGCGGAGGCTCACGGTTTGGTATACCTTCATGATTAAAATTTTCAAAAAAATCATGAATAACGCTGCAACTATATTTTTGAGGCCTAAAGCTACAAAAGCGCTGTAAAGGCTATAGTGGGGCACAATGCTCGCAGGACAAAGCGGCGTCAGTTCGTGAAAAGCACTGAAACAAATTATAAATGGTCCATACGTGGGACGAAGAACTCCTGGCTTGGCTAGAACCGTCGCATGAGCTTGTAAGCATTGCTGACATGCAGATCGGTGTAAGCTTTACTTCTAGAAGTTCATGTGGCGCAATTATCTTGCATGAACGCCATTTTACAGCGACAGCCGTTAGGCGCCCGTCCCTGGCTTGCGCGTCGGCGTTACTGGTAGCTGCGTTACCATGGTTACCATGGTTACCATCCATGGTTACTGTGGCAACCCAGGTATGGTTATCATCCCGCATGACACCCCGTAGGGTGTGTTAGGGCTTTTAGCAATGCTGCGCATCTGTTTGTGTCTCGTCGTCAGATATCACCTTATGTCATGGCCAACCTGGGTCGCATAAGCCTACGGGTGGCTCTGTTTAGAACAGCCGCCTGCCAAAGCTAAATGCCTACACAGCTATTACTTAATCTCGCATTATATAGTCGTAACCGTGCTGTGATTTTTTTTTTCCACAGTGCTATTGCCTTCAGCTGGCATATTGCAACAAGTGCGTTTTGTGTCAAGCTCCGGTCGTTACTGCGGTTCCTTTCGTGCATATCTTAGACCTGGGAAAACTTTGTCAATCTCAGAACTCACGTAGTTTCTACTGGTAACAATATTTCAATATCAACATAATAATAATAATAATAATAATAATAATAATAATAATAATAATAATAATAATAATAATAATAATAATAATAATAATAATAATAATAATAATAATAATAATAATAATAATAGGTTTTTGGGGAAAGGAAATGCGCAGTATCTGTGTCATATATTGGACACGTGAACCGTGCCGTAAGGGAAGGGATAAAGGAGAGAGTGAAAGAAGAAGGGAAGAGAGAGGTGCTGTAGTGGAGGGCTCCGGAATAATTTCGACCACCTGGGGATCTTTAACGTGCACTGACATCGCACAGCACACGGGCGCCTTAGCGTTTTGCCTCCATAAAAACGCAACCGCCGCGCTCGGGTTCAAACGCGGGAACTCCGGATCAGTAGTCGAGCGCCCTAACCACTGAGCCACCGCGGCGGGTCAATATCAACATCTCTTTCCATAAATAAGGAAATGCGGTGAGAAAAACGCGTTTTACCTCATTAATAAACCGCTCTGTCTCCGAAGCCACCACTGCATGTTTTTAATTCATCACTCAATATCACGAATGTGTTGGAACAAATCTGCTTTTTAAGTTCTCTTACATTTTTCCTCCTATTAGCTCGCACATTTAGCAAAATAACAGCATTTAATGAGCAACGTATTCCCCAAGTGCATGATACCGTACTCCTGTTGCGATATTTCTCGAAGAACACGCCTATCTCCTCTTTTAAGACCGTCCTTATGACTTCTAATTGTAGTGCGGAACAGCTTGTATTCCGAGATGAATCCAAAATTCAACAATTCAGCTCGCATATCGCTAATGCTTTCTTTCCGGCCCAACGTCTTTGCTGCCGGGAGGGCTGCAATTGAAGCGGGCGTTGTATTCTGAATAAGAAATTACGCCCACTGAACTCACTGCTTAAGCAAGCAAGGCGCTTTAGAGTGTCACAAGTTTTAAATTTCAAACCGTGCAAAGAACGTCCCGAAAAAAAAATACTTCGCTATATGGAGTCAGTGTTCCCCGCGCAAAGCAGTACAGGTAGCCCATTCTGAAGAGTGTGCTATTATTCTCCCGCTCGGACCGCGAGCCCCATTTACGGCAGCCACCCACTTTCTCATTTGCCTTCCCCTGCCCCAACTTATCTCTTCCGTGCAGACGGGCTTTGGAACGACACCTGTGTTACTGTGCGCCCGGTGGAAATGGAATTAATGCAGGCTCGCTCGTCGCGTCGTCTCTTAATTCCAATCGACATTGTATCTGAGAGCCCACTTCACTGTACACAGTCTGTGTAAGCTTGCGGGCAAATGCGCCGTATTTTCATAGGCTGTTGAAGGAGAGAAATTTCCTAAATTGGAAAATTTGAAAGAAAAAATATCTCTATTGCAGTAAACGGAGAAAGAAAGGCGAGAGAGATAGATTTTGCCGGCATGGAAAAATGCCTGGGAGTAATAAAGCGCGGACAGCCGGCGTGGCAAATAGATTAATGCGCACAACTCCTCTTGAAAAATGCATGCATATAAATTTGAAAGTTTCATGAATGTAAATGTTTTCTTCTCAGTATTTTTTTTTTCAGAATCTAGTAAACGTGGAAGACAGCATCATGTCATTTGATGAAGAAGAAAGGCAAAAAGAGAGCCAGGGTTTCAGTAACTGCCGCACATCAGTATTTTCCAGTTATAGTTCTTTCTTGTTATTGTGTGTGTTTGAGCGATTGTTTAATTAAGTTAGAAAACGCATCTATCATCGCCCTTGCAGCCTAAATACCTCGCAGCTATGTTCCCCCAAAAACGTACAAGACGTACGTCTATTTCATAAATGCACAATGTAATGTCATGTGCGTAATTTGTGATGTATGTGTACATAGTTAATGTTACGTACACGGCCAGAATGCTGCATACTCTCAGTGTGAAGTACTGTGGCTGCACCCTCCTTCCCCCTTCCCGAAAGCTATGGATGCAGACTTATCTGCAAACCGTTTAAGTGCTTGGAAAACAAAACTGACGCAATCGGTTGCCGCGCAAGTTGAGCGAGTACAAGCTGGCCGTCCGTATACTAGCAGGCAAGTATTTGTTCAACCTGCGGAACAGCATGAATCGGTGTAATTATCGCTTTCAACAGATGGCACGCCCAGTGTTTGGCAGTTCCATTGATGGTTTAATGCATCGAAGTGAGTGTGCTTTCACGCTCTTATTTTTTCTCTACAAACAGTGAGGTGGAGCATGCGTCGTAACATGAGTAGGAAAAAAAATGGGGCATTCGCTTCAACCACACGGTGAAGAGACTGCTTTACAATAACAGACCCTTGTACAGAGTATCACGTGAATAGTGCGAGTTCTTGTGAACAGATGGCGCAACCAGGCTATAACTCGTGTGCTGTTTGCACAGGGGTGCCGACAGCGCTTCACTTACCGCGTCTTCTTTGTGTACTCATGCCACTGAAGCCGCGGCCGCCAGTGCGTCATCTGTTCTTTACCGCTAACACTTTGAGGCGAAGCTGCATTAGCTTCCGAGTGTATGGACGGGAGCTTTTTCTCTTTTTCTGGTTTTTTTTTTCACATAGGTGGGCCGGAGGGATTTCGCCGCTGGCACGGTGCATTAGGGTGGAGGTCGATCTAACATTGATGATGGCTTCGCCTGAACGACGGTGTGGGGAAATAAACGGGGAATGATACGTTGAAATTCTCTCAGCATGTCGCCAGGATGCTGTCCGGAGATGTTTAACACCAGCGGCTCCTTTGTGCTTTATTATTTGTTTCCTAAGAACACTGTCTTCTTGCGTTTGTTTGGGAGCATGTGGAAATCGCAGTGGATATAAATGGCAAATGGCGGAGTACCAGAACAAGGAACCTCGCCCCAGTTCCAGCTTCGAGTGAGGAACAGCAGAAAGGAAGACTTTTTTTTTCGTTCTTTTTTGAAGCCATGCTTTCAAGTTCACTTGCCTCTTTCGAAAGTGGAACGATGTAGTTTAAAAGAGATTTTTGTGGCAAGTTTGATAAGAATTTGAGCACGATGTGCAACTTGGATGGATGGATGGATGGATGGATGGATGGATGGATGGATGGATGGATGGATGGATGGATGGATGGATGGATGGATGGATGGATGGATGGATGGATGGATGGATGGATGGATGGATGGATGGATGGATGGATGGATGGATGGATGGATGGATGGATGGATGGATGGATGGATGGATGGATGGATGGATGGATGGATGGATGGATGGATGGATGGATGGATGGATGGATGGATGGACGGACGGACGGACGGACGGACGGACGGACGGACGGACGGACGGACGGACGGACGGACGGACGGACGGACGGACGGACGGACGGACGGACGGACGGACGGACGGACGGACGGACGGACGGACGGACGGACGGACGGACGGACGGACGGACGGACGGACGGACGGACGGACGGACGGACGGACGGACGGATGGATGGATGGATGGATGGATGGATGGATGGATGGATGGATGGATGGACGGACGGACGGAGCGTCCCCTTTCAAACGGGGTGAATGCAGTTACCACCATGCTCAGCTTTTTTCTCTTTATTTTTGTTTAAATGTGTTTTAATTTATTAAAGTTCGTCATTTTCTTTAAATACGTTTTCCTACATTTTTAACCTTATGTCACCTCTCTGCTTTTGAGCCACCAATCTTTTAATCGCTTTTTGCTTATTTTCACCGCAGATTAATTTACATGACTATTGTTATATCTAAACCCTAGGGCTCAGGAAGAGTGACTGTGCCTGCATCGACATCTGGATGGCTACCATCACATTTTAGTATGAGGCGTTCTATTGTTTCTACAGATTTACCACACACAGTGCATGTGCCATCTTCTTCGTTAAATTTCTTTCTATAGCTGCGCGTTCTAAGTCTTCCTGACCTAGCTTCAAAGAGTAGGGCACTGCCTCTTGAGAAGCGCTTACCTCCTGATCTGCTGTTCCCAGTATCGATATAGTTCTACACTACGTTTATTTTCTATTGAATTTATCCAATTTTTACCTTCCGCGTTTTTAACCTGTCATTGAATGCTCTTTCTTTCTCTTTCCTCGTGTCTGGCAAACTTATGGTCAGCTCTCTAGTTCGTTTACGCCACTGTGAGTCAACGCTCTTTCTGTATAGGTATTTAAAAACCTTAGCTGCCCACATGTCATCGTTCAATTTCCTCAGGCGTTCTTCGTATAGTATTTTACTCTGAGCTTCATGTGCTTCGAACGTTGCCCAACCCATATCCCCCTGTACTACCTCGTTTGTGGTTTTCCCGTGGGCACGTAGTGCTAATCTTCCAACGGCTCTCTAATTTACTTCTAATCTCTTACACATTGCGAAGAGTTCCCCCTGGCGTTGTAAGCGCGAAAAACTGAAAATGGTGAAATGAAGAAGTTCAGGCGATGGCAATTAACTATTGCTTTATCAGTGCTTCTGAGTGGATTGGGACCGACAACAAATATCTTTATAAGCATCACAACTGCTGGACTGCCCCGTAACGAAATATTTTTACAGGTGAACATGAAGGCTGGTTACCTTACACTCTTACAAAAAAAAAGTAGGAGAATTCATTAAGGTACTACTAACCACGTACCTGTCACAAAAATCACTGCCTTCTTAGAAACTAGAGATAGTAAAAGTAAAACTAGTGAAAGTTACTACCTCAAGAAGCTAGTGAAGAGCACTGCATTCAAAAACAAAATGATGTTAGTATTTACTATGAAAATAGGTAGCAACTGGTTTGAATATCCTGCTAGGCTCTTAGTGCGGTGTATTTGTGTTGCGTGTTAAATTTGTGCGCCATGTTAAAATCATATGTGGCCGACATCAGTGAGGGCTAACCAGGACTGTGCTGACCGTAAATCACACACTTAGGCTGAGACACGGTGAGCATTTCCAATGCCTGGCATTACCTACACAAGTCATGCGAAGCAGTGGCATTGTACAACCCTACCGAGCGCACACAACGGTTCGGGATGCAAGAAAACCGCAAATAAGATGTGGTTAGAAAAAAGTTTATTTGACATTGACAACGGGAACGAGCGGTAACGAGACGCAAGAACGATAAAAGTACAAAGCCATGATAATTGAACAGTGTCCACTTCAGACCTAAAAACACGAGAACATTACACAACACAGAATGGGTCGGTATATTACATGCTAGTCAATAGTCATGAAAATTATATACCTAGAGCACAATGAAGACAGCAGCGATAAACGTAAAAGTATATACAGCGAATACATGGCAGGAAATTCTGACCAAGCATCCCGTCTCTTCTCGTCTCGCCTCTCTCTCGCACTTTCTCTGTTTCTTCTCTCCCCTAAACGTGAAGAGGAGGATTTCGCTCTTCACTTGGTCTCCTGCCCACCGTGGTAGCTGGTGGCCGCAAACTGAAATAAATCATGTTAAATTCAAATAACTAAGTTAAATAGATTATTCAACTAAGTAATTAAGATCTTAGGGCTGACGCTGTAGATTCTAGGCCAGAAGGTGGGGCTATATATGACTAAACGAAAGGTATAACAGCTTTGGCTGTAAAATATGCCATGAAAGTGGAAGTTTATTTTTTGATTCCACCCGCCGCGGTGGCTCAGTGGTTAGGGTGCTCGGCTACTGATCCGGAGTTCCCTGGTTCGAACCCGACCCACGGCGGCTGCGTTTTTATGGAGGCAAAACGCTAGGGCACTCGTGTGCTGTGCGATGTCAGTGCACGTTAAAGATCCCCAGGTGGTCGAGAAAATTCCGAAGCCCTCCACAACGGCACCTCTTCCTTCATTTCTTCTTTTACTCCCTCCTTTATCTCTTCGCTTACGGCGCGGTTCAGGTGTCCGCCGATATATGAGACAGATACTGCGCCATTTCCTTTCCCCAAAAACCAATTATTATTTTTTGATTCCTAATTATGTGCGCTTTTTGTTCAAATTGGCGCACAGGTTATATTGCGTTAGACCGGAATATTTGTTGATCAAGCTCAGTCTTTGTATTGTTGAGCTTCTCATGTTGAGTGACACTGACGACTCAAATCGCTGACCACGCGGTATCCATGTGAAAGAACAACCGACCCGCACCGTCACCAGCTGGGCTGCATTATTCCCGCGCGAGACTTTTCCAACGGTCCACCCAAAGCAACGGCCCCATCCCCCGCAGGGCGAGTGAACGGCGGCGCTCCACGCGAGATGCACAGGCACAAAAAGCTGCTTCGCTCCACTGCCAGGCTGTCCGGTCAGTCGGCGCGCAGCTCACCCGGTATATAGCCAATTCCGCGGACGCCGTATGGCTCGGGGGCTTCACGAGGGACACAAGAAGCTCGCCGCCTCTCTGTCGGTGACAGCGCGACGACAGGCAGCTTACGAGCGCGCCACCAGGAGTCGTTCCGGTCGCCAAGAAACGCCATAGAGAACAAAAGCGACGACGCCGGCAGACTTCCCAGTCCCGGGGAGATTGAAGAAAACACGCGCATAGAGGTACACGTGCCTGCGCAGGAGAGTTTACTGCCCAAATACAGCGGCAGATGTGCACGAAGAAAGAAAGGGAAGGGAAGTAGGGAGGGAAATAAAAGCGAGTATACGCAGGAGGCCTCCGGCTCTTTTAACCGCACATCTTCTCCCCGGCAGTGGCGGGAAGGCGATCGCCGCTGTGACGGGCACTAATTGAAAATGCATCCACATGCGTCAGGGTCTTGGAATGTGGCCTGCTGGGTATGCTAGGCGCGACTCGCCAGGAACCCGCTTGGACCCCGGCATTGCTTCTTCGCTGTCAGCGACGTTCCTACCGTGCTTCATTGTGTTCGAGTCTCTCCTTTCGTTGTTTTTTGGACGACGCCTTTCACCTCATCTGAGTTCGTTCGGACCAAGCTTTCCTTTGTGGGCTGCGCGCTGCCTTTTGTGTGTGTGTATACCACATCAGCTTTGTGCGTCCCACGTACTCTTTACGCGCTGCGTGATTCCTTGCAGCCCTCCCAACACCAGGTATATATACGATGTGCAACGTCGGTCTTAAAATATGTATTTCGGAGGCAGGATGCTGAAAATAACTTCTTTCCGGGAGGTCTTCTTTTCTAGTGACCGCAGCACAGTTAGGTAAGAGACAGCACATCAAAGGCAACCTGCTATTGTGCGGGCAATTAAATATTCACTCTAAGCGGACGCTTCCAAAGTAACTGAAAGGTATTCAAAACGGCTTCAAAAGGGCCGGCGAAATTTAACATCGGCCAATCTCGAAAAAACGTTGTCTCCAAATTATGAGGAAGAGAATCGATCAATCACTCAGTCAACAAATCAATCAATCAATCGATCGATCAATCAATCGTACAGAAAATGTTTTCTGGTAAATCTAAGCACATGGCGCTTGTAAGGATACCGGGCCGCACGTGAAAGATGTTTTGGGGGGATCTGAAGCATCATACAATCATAACAACTATACACATATGAAGTGAAAGAAAATAAATCTAGCACAACACGAAGAACCACGAAATTTCCCACGGAGCTTGGAAAACTCAAAACGTCAAAAACTTTGCCAGGCAAGTAAGGAACCTGCGCGCGTAGGTTGAAATTTTTATTCGAGCATTTGAGTTGTGACTCAAAAAACTGCGCAATGAAGAAATTTCAGGAGACTCAGGGGGATGCCGTTAACGAGTGTATCGGCTGAAGCCCGGAGGTGGGCTGCAGTGGAGAGCGCCCTCCAGTGCTTAGTTACTCTCCTTTGAAATAGTCTGCATAATTACTGCTCAGTAATTGCCGCCTAATACAACACGCATCAATAGCTGTATACACTTGCATGTAAGGAGCTGGCGCCAGGTTAAATACCAAAAAAGATTAAGAAAACGTGCCGCGTTGGCTACAACAGAACCTCGTTAATCTGAACTTACTTCGAGCATCCGGCTTATATGAATTGACGCTTAGATCTCAGCATCCACTGCGCACCAATCCTCAATTATCTTGGTAGTGCTCCTGTTCGGTTCTCATCGCCCAGGACACCCCCCCCCCCCCCCAGCTCCCCCTGCCCCCTACATTCCCCGATATAAGAAATTATCTTTGGCCACTCCCGACAAAAACCCTATACCCACGTGCCTGCCTGCATTCTGCCCCACCGAGGACAAATTACAAGAGAGTTTGCATCCTCTTTAATTCTTTCTTTTTGTTTAATATTTTCCTTTCCATACACTAAAACAGCCCCGGAGTATTCGCAAATTGATTTTTGATACAGTGCCAACCCCGGCGCGGTGGCTCAGTGGTTAGGGCGCTCGACTACTGATCCGGAGTTCCCGGGTTCGAACCCTACCGCGGCGGCTGCGTTTTTATGGAGGCAAAACGCTAAGGCGCCCGTGTGCTGTGCGATGTCAGTGCACGTTTAAGATCCCCAGGTGGTCGAAATTATTCTGGAGCCCTCCACTACGGCACCTCTAATTCTTCCTTTCTTCTTTCACTCCCTCCCTTATCCCTTCCCTTACGGCGCGGTTCAGGTGTCCAACGATATATGAGACAGATACTGCGCCATTTCCTTTCCCCCAATACCTATTATTATTATTATACAGTGTCACTCTCCCGTCTCGTCATACGTTCCGCTCCAAGCAGCGAACGTCGATCCGCCCGAGAGCCGCGGCGCATAGGTCAGCCACTGCGCCGTTGCCGGGCGCAAAGGGCCCCGCAGAACGAGCCGTTCGTCACGCGCAAACCAGATACGCCCACAAGCGTAGAAAAGGCGCGCGGCGGAAAGCAAGCGAATACAAGGGGGAGCTCGCGCAAACGCCGCTTGTTCGACGCTTCAGACAAGGCTGCAATCCGAAGCGGAGAAGACGACCATGATGTTCTTTCCCTCTCCCCTCACAGCAGTCTGTCGTCCCCTCTTAGCGAGTGCAAAGTCGTGTTCCTAAGCGTTTTAAAAGAAGAGTGAAAAAAAAAGCGGTAAAAGAAAACCGAAAGAAAGGTGATATTCCTTTGCCCCCCCCCCCCCCCCCCCCCCGTTGTCCTTTCTAGATCCCTGACTCCCTTCCCTTTCACCCTTTTTCTCTGCTCTGTCTTCGCTCCTAATCCGGCGCCCTGGGCACGCTTTTGAAAAGGCCAGATAGATTCCTATTAGGGGGTCTCCCTTCGGAGAGAGTCCCTTGTCTGTTCGGCCGAGCGCAGTGCTGGAGATGCCCCAAAGCGGCTTAGCGCTTCTTGGCCCCTACGCGCGTTGTTCTTAACGGCACCAAAAAAGTGCTCCGTAGACATATCAGTCTCTTTTTCTTCACATTTTTTCACTGTTTTTTTCCTCCTCCCAGGCTTCGTCCGGCTGCGACATATCCCGGTCCGCGGACTAAGCCGCCGCGCCGGACACCGCTGCCTTTTATCGTCGCGGGCAAGACGCCTCGGATCCCGCTTTCTGTTGAAATCCTTGCTCTCGTTTCTTGTCCTTCAAGCTTACCTTTCGCTGTTAAAATTGTTACTTTTCATCCTAGTGCTTTGCGTTCTATCGTCCACTGCTGGTGAAGTGAGCGTTCTTTCGGGATCAGCGGGCAGGTGTCGAAGTAGCCTTATACCAGTACGTGAAGCGCTTTTCTTTCCCCAAGAACGTTGCACCAACATGAATGATACGTTACAAGCTGCGTGCTGTGTATTGTTTTCAGTTCTGTCTTTTCTAGCGTGTCCTTGACACAGCTAGAATACGCGCATTCCATGTCCATTCATCGACTTGGATGGAAAGCCTGTCAGTACGACACACGCAAGTGTGTCGTACCCTGGACACTGCTACACATGCGCACACTATGGAAGGGAGCTTTCCAATTAGTGAACGAATGAAGGTCACTTGAACCGTAGACACTTTTACGCAGGTGCTCAGCAACAAAATGAATGAATGAATGAATGAATGAATGAATGAATGAATGAATGAATGAATGAATGAATGAATGAATGAATGAATGAATGAATGAATGAATGAATGAATGAATGAATGAATTAAGAGCGCGAACTCTTCTCCCCGCCGTAGAAAAAGAAAAATATGGGAGACGTTTGTACAGTCGAAGAAAGAGCACTTCGCACGTTGTATTATTTTCCTCACAAGTGATTTTTTTTTCTTTTGCAGCATGACATAATTTGCAGACAACAAAGCAAATCAAACCTGACTTTTTCACTTGCCTCTACCTTGGGACCTGACAGGGCGATGACCATGCCAGTAGCTGTTACGCCCGGAAGGCTTGACGATGTGCAGGACCGCGCCATCCATCCTCATCGTTGACGGAGTACCCACGCGTGCTGGCTGTGGAACAACAGTCAGCGCCGGAATACAAAGCCATTGCGCGCTCTCTATCCCGGGCAGGCAGCAACCAGGCAAGACTGCTGGGAGATATGTCAAGGCGAGTAAAGGCATTCTCCTATTCTTAACCACCTGGGCGCCTAGTTTTGTGACTGTGCACAAATAGAAATGAAGCGAGAGGTGTTTTATTGCACAACCGAAAAAAAAAATTCCTCATTTTCGTACCCGTTGGCAACACATCATGAACTGGGACGCAGTGTGCCGAACAACCTAGTGTAACGAAGGATACTCATCAAGATTATAGTGTACAAAGCCGTTCGTGCGAGCCACATAAGGGATAGGGAATGAAGAGGTTAACCAGTAAACTTCCAGAATGACGCCATTAGTGAACAAGAGCGCGGGATATGACGGGCATCGCTGGAAAAGTAGCCAAAAATCTCAAATCAAGGAAAACATAGATAAATGATCTGGTTGTCGTCAATATTAGAGAAGCAAGTAATCGCGCACTAAAATTAGACCGGATTCATTTTACAAAGCTGAAGACGAGAGCTTGCCGCAGGTGGGAGCCAAACCGACCTCCTGCGTGCAGTGCTCTACAGCTACCGCAGCTCAGTTAGTTTTGTTTGTTTTGCGGTGGGTTTAACATCCCAAAGCGACTCAGGCTATGAGGGACGCCGTAGTGAAGGGCTCCGGAAATCTCGACCACCTGTGGTTCTTTAACGTGCACTGACATCGCACAGTACACGGGCCTCTAGAATTTCGCCTCCATCGAAATTCGACCGCCGCGGCCGAGGTCGAACCCCCGTTTTCGGGTCAGCAGCCGAGCGCCATAGCCACGAGCCACCGCGGCGGCGCAGCTCAGTTAGTAGGCCAGCCCAGGAGATTTGCGAAGTCGTGGGTACGGCTCCGGTTGGTGTCATGCTTTCTTCCTTATGCTTTGTCAAATCATCAATGTAAATTGAACTACGGATTCCTTTGATTCACTGATAAATTAGAACAACAGTAGGAACATTTATCTGAGCTCTCTTTGGTTTCGTACTATTGGATTCCTTTGTACCTTCCGTTAGTAACCATATGGACCAGCGCAAGGCAGGGATTGCGAGTCAAGGTGCTCAGACATCGGCTCGAGGTCGGTTGTATCAGCACAAATAACAAGGTCGGAGAAGCATACAGCCAAGGGCGAGAGACACGGGGACCATTAAGACAGAGAACCGGAATCAGTTTCTTCGGCACCTGTTGAACATATAGCCATGCAGCCAATCGATTGAAACCTTTGCCTAGTGCTTCCTGCTGTAGCCTGCGCGATTACGATCATGTATGCTGATGACAAACCATACCTGATACCCGAAACTGGGGCACAATCCGATGTCAGAGTTTCTGTCAACCACGCACCAAATTTCACCTTCTCTAATCTGAGCTTACTTGCCTAAGAGATGCATGTGAGCGGCTGTTCGCTAACCTAAAGGCGAGCGTTATAATTAATTCCTACCTTGCTGTCCACCACCAGTGCGAACCTGTGCCCCTCGAACCGCGTGATTGGTTTTAACCCGTCGCAGTGAAAACTGATTAATGCTAAACCTGACGAAATTCTCATGCACAGGACAGCCTTACCTGCTGTACCACGCTTCGTTCTTCGTGCTTTATTTATTTTTTAAGCAGGTGGAGAAGAGGATAACAGAAGAGGATGGTCAGCAGGCATAACTCTCGTGCGCATTCATGCATGCCGGCTTTATAAAAAATGCAAGGTATACGCACTCCCACCCAGAATTCCGTGCGCCCCGCGCAACTTCGCTCAGCCAGGTATCGTTCGGCAAAAAAAAAGGATAAATGAAAATGTATAGAGACGGCGGCCGGCATATGAGAGCTGCTACTCTTCTTTCAGTATATTTTTTGTGTTTCGTACTTTTAACTTCTTCTGTTTTTTTTTTTTTCCTTGCGAGGTTGCCTAAGATGCTGGTAAAAAAGAGACGCGCCTCTCCCGCTGATATAAGATATGCAGAGAGTGCATTCCCGCGTTCCTTGCGGTTGCCCGGGAAAGTCGGTTCGAATGCTATTCGATTGGTAGAAGTTAAATAAATGAACGGAATACAAAAAAATAAAGCAATTGAAGAAAACGTCGGGGAAAACGCACCGAAAGCCACTAAGGAAAGACCTGCGCCTATGCTTGCTCCAAGCCGAAATCGGCGGCGAGCTCTATGGTTGCGAAGAAATTTTCGGTGCGTGCCCGCATGAGGGCATATAAGCAGTCGAGGGGAAGAATGAAAGAAAGCAAAAAGAAAGAAAAAGAACGGAATAAAGCGAACAGAACGGCAGGAGGTGAAGCAACGTTCCAGGCTCTGGCGTTCCCCGCCAAGCTCGCTTCTTTCTCCTCCTCCTAGATCTCTCTCTCTTGCCCTCCTGAGGAATTTCAATATGTAACCGGCGTACATAATTCACTAGTTGATGCTGGTGCCTCTGCTTTGGCGGCTGGCTCGAACTGGTGGCATATCTGGGCGCGAGGAGGGAGCCCCCAACGCTTGCGCTGTGTTAAAGAGCCTTCCTTTTCTTGGCGGTTGTGCCGCCCCTTCCCTAAATCCCCCTTCCCTTCCTTCTCTCTCCCCCGCCCTCCTTCCCCGAACTTTCCGCTTACGCCGCCTCCGACCCCGCATCACCCTTCTCCGCTTGAAAGCGATAAAACATTGCAAATGCGTTGCGGGCCTTCCGTTCAACGCGAGCCCTGCGCAGTTTCTTAGCCCGATGTGAATCATTGATGCCTGGCGAACATCCCGGGCGCCTCCGAAAACGAAGAGGCGCGTGTAATGACATCAAAAAATTGGAAACATAGAAAACACGAAGTGAGACAGAGGAGCGAAGGAAACGGAGTTCCGTTTGAATACGTTATTATAAACTGGAACGAACGAATAAGAGAAAGAGAGCGAAAAGCAGGAGAGAGGGCGTGCGAACCGAGAAGCGGCGACTCTATATAGAGGCAGCGTGCAGCGCGATGCAGCTCTTGCCGACTGATTTCATTGCGCCGCTGACTCATATCCATTAGCGTTCAGGCCGCCTTCCTTTTCAAAAGAGCCGTTTCTTTTTTTTCTTTTTTTATCCTTCTTCCGAAGCCGGTAATTACCGTCGCGGCCGCATGAGTTGATTTCTTCGCGCGTGCTCTCTCTTTGTGCCCAAACGTGCGTGGGGTTGATAGTGGTGGTGGTGGACGCCGGCACCGTGGTGGTTTCCAGCGCTTTCTTCTCCAGCTGCGCGGCGCGTTTTATGCGCTTCGCCACTTCGGTGAAAAAAAGTGTGCAACGCTGCGGAAGCTATCGGGACGGCGTGAGCCAGTCAGGGGAGCTATGGAGCGCATATCAAAGGTCACTGCGCTATATACCGTTCGCAACATGCGTACGGGTAAGTCCTTTTGCGGTCTGCTCTTCAACATTAAACTGCAAAAGCGCGGTGTGCAGTCCAAAGCTTTTCAGGAGACACAAGTATGAGCGTGATTTTGCGGAGTTTACAACGTTCCCGTTGTCGGGGCAGTAGAAGCAGGAACAGTAAAACAGTAGTCGAAATATTCGTTGTAGTAGTAGTAGTAGTAGTAGTAGTAGTAGTAGTGGTGGTAGTGGGGGTGGTAGTGGTGGTGGTAGTGGTGGTGGTGGTGGTAGTGGTAGTGGTGGTAGTGGTAGTGGTGGTAGTGATGGTGGTGGTGGTAGCAGCAGCAGTAGTGTGTGGTAGTAGCAGTATCATGTAGTAGTTTCGTAGTAGTAACAGCACTAGTTGTAACAGTAATACTGGTAGTTGTAGTATATGGGCCGCGACAGGCAACTCAGTGACGTCATACTGCCACTCCAGCATCATGTGACCACACCCTAACGAACGAGAATGCATCTCCTGTGATCTGTTGGCCTGGGAATGGGCTCCCGCTGAAGAGTATCGTGGGAAAGGGAATGGCGCTACAACGCTCGTTACCACTTCTTCGGCCCAGAGGAGGAAGAAGAACTGGAGAGGACACCTAAGCTCCCCCTTAAGGGTATGACGCGACAGCTAATGAGTTAATGCCCATATATGCGGAATTGGTCATTCTCTAACATTCATAGATCCTCGGGAGTAGTCATACTACGCGTGGCGCAGTGTTGCAGCGGTTAAGCGATGCGCCACTGCCCTGCTGTGGCAGGTGCTGCACCGCTGGGACTTGCGCGATCCAGGTTGTTCTTCCAAGCAACCTCTCGCGACCAACGTTAATTTACCCGTCACCTGCCACGGTGGCCACTTTTCTCACAATGCGGTGGGCAGGGTGAGATGACACCACAAGGTCACGTGACCTAGATGGACCACCTGCCTCCTTGGTTGCTTCTCTGGAGATTTTTCGGGGATTTTTCGCTGATGGTCAACGACGCCGACCACGACGCCAGATTTTCTGCGGCACGAGCTCCCTAACGCGATCGCGTTAAAAGCTCCAGAGTTCCTTGAATATAAAACTAACTACGCAGAATATCACCGCAAGGGTTGCTAGTACTCGCGCTGCTATTTGCTAAAACTATCACCCCCTTCCACATTTCCTACTAATACATTCCTTGCTTCCTTCACTTCCTTCCTTCGTTTCTTTTTTGCTTCCCTCTCCTTCTTCCCTGCTTCATTTCTTCATTTTTACCTTCCTTCCTTTTTCCCTCGCTTACTTCCCCCATTCATTCGCTCATTTATTCTCTTCCTTATCTCCTGCTTGACTATCTTTCTTCTTTCCGTCCCTTTCTCTCTTTCTGCACCTACCTACCTACCTTCCTTCTTTTCTTTCTTTAGTTCTTTCTGTCTTTCTTCCTTTCTTCCTTTCTTTCTTCCTCCCTTTCTTCTTTTCTTTCTTCCTTTCTTCCTTTCTTCTTTTCTTTCTTTATTTCTTTCTGTCTTTCTTCCTTCCTTCCTTCCTTCCTTCCTTTCTTCCTTCCTTCCTTCCTTCCTTCCTTCCTTCATTCCTTCCTTTCTTTCTTTCTTCCTTTCTTTCTTTCTTCCTTTCCTTCTTCTTTCTTTCTTTCTTTCTTTCTTTCTTCCTTTCTTCCTTCCTTCCTTCCTTCCTTTCTTTCTTTTCTTTTTCCTTCCTTCCTTCCTTTCTTTCTTTCTTCCTTCCTTCCTTCCTTCCTTCCTTCCTTCCTTCCTTTCTTTCTTCCTTCCTTCCTTCCTTCCTTCCTTCCTTCCTTCCTTCCTTCCTTCCTTCCTTCCTTCCTTCCTTCCTTTACCACTTCTGGGGCCGCCGTATCGGCTGACTCAGAGCGCTTCTCGCAGCTTGCGCCACGCTGCACGCTACCAGTGAGACAGTCTAAGTGCTTAGCCGAGGCGCAAGGAGCGGCACCACGATGCTGTTTCGCCTCCACCAGCATCAAGCGTGGACCAGTATCCGCTTCTCGATGCTCGTGCGTTCGAACAGAAGAGGGGAGATTGCAAAAGAGAAATGCGCATCGATGAAAGGTTAACGCTGCCGGACGTTTGAAATGACCGCGCACGCCTGAGTTATTCATTCCGCTAGAGGATGGCTTTCAGCTCCAGAGCACGAATATGCTAAGAGCGATTTTTCTACGGCGAAAAGAGTGGTGCTCCAATGCACAGTTGAGATCGAAGAGGAAGTGGGGAGAGAAGCCACTAGGAAGTGCCCTCTTTTTCTGTATGGTAGAACATAAAATTCTTGAGATCGTCAAAATACATTAATGAATTCAAGAACAGGGTCGTGAAGCCATTAAAACGATAACCTTGCTTCAGTGCGAATGGTTGGGTGAACTCTTGAGTATTATTCAACAGTAAATTTCAGTTAAGCGCTACTTCGAGACGTGATGAGGACTGCAGGCAGAATTATTTATTCTATCCCCAGCAGGTTGTCGCGGTGATTTTAAGGAAGAGACGAGGCTTAGCACTAAATGGAAAGGACACTTCACGTTGCCTTCGTTTGTGCAATATGTAGCAAGCACTTCGGGTGGCATATTAAATTGCCATATTAGATTGGCTACTTGCCATGTCTCTGAAGTAAATGCTGTCCTTTTCTTATTTCTTTTTGTAGCTTTTCCAGTCTAGCTGTCGTTAGGTTACGAAGCTCCATATTTCGTAAAAAAGAAAAACAGTGCTTGTCGGTCGATAAGTGTCTCTCTTGATAAATGAATGAATCAATAATTTAGTTATTTGTGAACGAACGAATGAATTCACTAGTGAGGGCGTCCGCGAAGAAAGTGAACCTGTCGTGTCGGAAATTTTGCAACAAGCATGCCAAATAAATTAAATAAGAAACCATTTGCACTCTAAGTGCTGCGTTCAGCACATCCCGCATTGTATGTTGCTCGTGTAAAAAGAAATGTTGAGGTAAAGCGTTCCTCTATTCTTATTGTGTACATTCTTTCACAATAAGGGATTCTATTCGCAACGACTTCTAATTCTCATCGGCCTACGCTTTGTAAACCCCATAAGAGCACTCATACAAGGATGCAAATGCCCAGCTTTCCTGGTGATTAGTGTTCTATTATACATCGCCAACTAGCGCCATCTGTCAGCTGCCATAAGCGAACACCACGTAATTCAAGAGAATATTTTCATTTGTAATTTAAAGAAAGCTAATTAGTGCGGTAAGATGGCACACAATTATGTTGATACTGATGGCCCACTTTTCCTAAACGGTGCAGAATCTGGCTTATAAAACGCTTCCTGCTCTCAAGCTTACTAAATAGGTAATCAGTGAGACGTATCAAGCACTCAAAATTCCCGAAGTAATTTTTGAAGATCAGCGCCATGCATAACATGGCGGCAGCCGCATTAACTAGATACGTTTGTCCAAAACTTGTGGGCTTTTAAAGTCACGATGCGTGTTAGTGTTAAGTTCTACGCAGTTACATGCACCAGCCGTTCATAGCAAGAACGTAGACTAAAACAAAAGAAAAGCCAGGACGGAGTTGGGAAAGAGAGGCGAGAAAGTGATGACGTGCTATTATAAACACGCTTCTTCAAACATATATCCCTTAGCACCGTCGGCGACAAAAGCCTCCGGGACGCACGAATAGCTGTCTTGGCACCTTGGTGCTACCTTTGTCAACCATCACCTGATTTCACTGCCACACATTTAGGCACACCAGTGGGACTTTCACTTGCAAAAATGCGGTCTCGAGCACACTGGCTTCAGCTGCCACTCACTCGTCTCGCCTGCTTGTTCTCGAAAGTAAGCGATAGTTTATCTGCTCTGATAATGTAAGCGAAAGTTTACCAACCTGCCATGTCTTCCTTAAGAATCGGTGTGGGTTTGACACGAACAACGCTAGCATCACTCCTTCGTACGCATGAAGGCCTACGGAAATAGAATGGAAGATAGCCATCGCCGTAACTCAACTGGTGGAGCACCGAGCGCTGCATGCTCGCGGCGTACGCTCTACACACAAATACGCCTATATGGGAGTAAGAAGGGAGTAATCTGTCCTCTAGAGCATTCCCTTTTATGAAAGGGTAGTGTGCTTGTGGACAACTTACTCTCTCTTTACTCCTTTCTGTTTAGAGTGTAAGTTCGCTTCTTTCCGGAGACGTACTGTCTTGACCTTTGCTTTCCTTTAGTCTATCTACGTACACTCTAAACACAAATGCACCTATATGGGAGTAAAAAGAGAGTAAGCTGTCCCCTAGCGTACACCCTTCTTTAAAAGGCTGAGCGCTAGAGGACAGTTTTACACCCTTTTTACTCCTTTTGTTTAGAGTGTACAGGCCGATAATAGCATAGAAAAAAAAGGTTTTTTCCTATTGTAAAAGAAACAAGACACGCCAATGTTTCTCTGCTTCACTGCGTCCGATGTATTGTGGGTAATTCCCCCGTCTGGCTTATATTTCATTTTAACGGGGCAAATATCGATCAGCAACCACCCGGGCACAGTCGTAACTACTAAGTAAAGCTGCACAGCTTTCGTCAAATCATCGCAGTTGAATGAAATTCGCCCTGGCGTGGGGCACTGGATACTAGTCTTCACGGGTCTTTAGATGAAACAATTTTGACTTCAGTAAGAAAGTTTGGCTGATAGTTTTAGTTGCCATATTGAAACTAAATATGCTGCTAAGCAGCAGTGTGTTTAGTATGAACTATGTACTTACCTGTACTACTGGGTAGAAAAGTTTCCGGGACGCGAGTTGTAGGAAAAATATTTATTGCAGCTCCACCTCGCTAAGAGAAGAGAGGAAAGCATTTAGGCGTTTAAAACCTTCATACAATATCACGCGACTGGGTAGCGGCTGGAGCTACAATAAACGTTTTTCCCAGAGCTCCCGTCCAGGAAACTTTTGTCCCCAGTCGAACGTTATACACGCTTTAAGTTGCCGCGTTCGACAAATACAGGCTGCAGGAAGCAATAAGGTTGAACGCTTCGGAAAGAAAATTGATGGCTGCACAGCCAGCACGTGCATGATGGTCTTTTCGCCCGAGAAAGCTGAAAGCTTCGACTACGGGAGAAACAAAAAATGCGGCCATTTGAAGCGTGTTCGCGTTAATTACGAGGAAGCGCGTACACGCCGACACGTTCCGCTGGCTCGGACACTCACCTGAAGAGGGGTGGGCTGCGTTTCGTTACGGTCAGTGCGTGAGTCTGCTGCGCTTGGCCTGTGAAGCTTTTACCACGCGTTCATTTCGAGCCCCCCCCCCCCCCCCCCCCCCTTTTCCCCAATTCGGCCCATCCGCCATCGCCGTTTCTTTTCGGGAGCTTCACTTCTATGCGGGTTCCTAGTTTCCTGTCGCGATGAGTGCTTTCTTCTTCCCCTATCATTGCATGGTGGCGAGGGTATGGCTTCGTTACGAACCCATTTATGTATGACGTCTGTCTCGTCGCCGAGAGCGCGCTGGCGCGAGATATTGTCCCGAAGCGGTTCTGTTCGGGCGAAAGTGCTTTTCGATCGCGGCTTCGCAATCGGACCGTGACGCCAAGGCGGCCCCTCGATTATTGTCATTAATAACCACGCTGTTTTCTCCTCCAATTTTGGCTTTCTTTTTTCTTCTTTCCTTCCTTGCCGGCTGCGAACAATAGTGTAGAAGCCAGGAGTTAGCGGCGACGCTGACTGTCCTCTACTCATCGACTGTGTCTGTGTTTCTAGCCAAGTGTACGTAGTTGCGTGCAGTGCTCTGAAGCTGCTGCGCTAGCTGCCGGTGTAATAAGCAGATGCGGTGCGAACAGCCGCCAAGTCTAGCATTCATGTTGTACATATGTTTAGAGCCCATCCTCATCTATGCAAGACTGATGCCCCCAGTACACGAGCCCACCACAGAGATCAGATGCTGTCAGGTTTCAAAGCAGCAAAGGTCTAGTAGACTTCAAAAAACGGGAAATATTTAAAACGTGAATACAGTATTAGTGTAAGACATTAAGCGAGTAATTTAGTTTTAATCAAAGATGAAAATTGTCAAAAAAGTATTCGAAGATCACGCTAGGAGTAAAGCTCGTGACCTTGAAACCTATTACCACTCCGATACGAAGAGCAGATTTTAATAATCCTGGGTATATGATGTAAGCCTTCTGCATGAAAAAGAAAGCTTCGAGGTGAGGTTCAAGTAGTTATAACTAGTAATAACAAATGATGCAGACAAATTCACCTCAAGGTAGAGCTCTTTTTCCGGCTAGTTCCGAGTATAGAAAGGCTAGTCAGCTCAGCAAAGATGATGGTCACTTGTCAAATCTGATTTGGCGTCACGAGGAGGAGGTGCTCTCAAAGAAGGCTTGCTTGTGAACGTAGATGCTCGTAAATATGCTTGCTATTTAGGTATTCGTTGATTTCAAGCGGTATGCTTAACGTCAACAAAGTAAAAAGGAGTTAGACGCGAATAGATGGCGAGCAAAAATGGTGGACGCGTTTTAGGTGAGCAGAGCTAGAAGTGCTTCGGCAGGCAGACGTGAAATTAACTGCCGCTTCATTCAGTCACAATGAAATTAACTGCCGCTTCATTCAGTCACAATGTAAAAACTGTCACTAAGCAGTTGCAAGAGAGATCTCTTACTAACTTCCGACTGAGTTTCCAACTAGTGATGAGCACCTCATCACACCAAATTAGCATTCATAATCCTCGTATGAATTCTAAGCTCAATTAAGTTCGCGCTGCATGGGACTAGAATGACGAAATACGCTGCATCTTCTGCTGCTGTAGATCATCTTTGTTTTAATGCGATAGCATTAGAACCCTCAAGGGGTCAAAATGCGTCGTTAGTCATAAAATTCGCCCACTGGCTGGAGGGAAAGTGACGTCACCAGATAGGAGCATTCCCATTGGCTGGAGGGAAAGTGACGTCACCAGATCGGAGCATTCCCATTGGCTGGTCTGTTGATGCCTTTACCAGGTGACATAACTTCTCTTCAGCCAATAGGATTTATCTTGTCTAGTGACGTCACTTTGCTCCAGCCAATGGACGAAATTTATGAGCGACACATTGTTTTACCGATTAGGCTTTTAATTCTATCGAATTAATAACTTGGAATAATTGTGAAGCGAGGAGACGAAAAAAAAAACTATCTTAAATATCACTTTAACTGTAAATGTTCTAGTCGTTCGTCGCCGCTCTTTCGAATGCGCTTATCTTGACAGACGCGAAAGGGTCATAAACATTACAAAACTATCGGTGCCTTATGTAATGCGGGAATTCTTACATTCTCGAAATTCGCTTGGAACAAAAATTTGAATGTAAGGTATGCCGCTCGAAGTAACTAGAGCAAGTAAAAAAAAATAGTTGGAGCCCTACCTTTTGACGGTGGACTACAGCGATCATCGTTCATTCGTAGGAGAGTACTTATTGAACGAGAACAGAAATAGCTACCCCTTATTCGTATTTTTTTCATTAAAAAGTGGACGCTCCTGCATGTTCTAAAGAATGACCCAATTGGCCCTTTTTCTGCTAATCAATACTCAAATGCGGGCTGTCCAAATTAGAGTAAAAGGGTTTCTTGGTCAAGTGGACTGTTTATGCGAACGACAAGTTATTCTTAGCTCTGAGACAGCGCATAAAATTTAATCAGCGCTTGCTAATGGTAATGAAGAATAGTGTATAATGTAGGCAAAGTTAATGACCCCGCATTGGTTTCTTACTCTGCATCGTCTCCTGCATCTAATTACTGTCCGCTCCACACCTTTCTTTGTTTTTTTTCTACAAAAATCTCTTTTCTGTACTAACCGTTCCTTTATTTTAGAACCGGATCCTTAACTCACTTGCGTTACAATTGTTGCACAGTTGAGGCCTTACTTTTTTGACCACATTACAGAATAAGTATCTGCATTAATGCTGTGGTGTCAATCCGATATGCAACTTGGAACATCCTCTCAAACATTCTTTTTCGGCCAGAGCTGAAACAAGATTATTTTTCGGCCAGAGCTGAAGCAAAATCGACTTGGCTTTTCAGGCTGATCGCAAACACACTAAAGTCCGCTGAGTGTCCTAGACTTGTCGAACGCTAGCTTGAGAGAGAGAGAGAGAGAGAGAGAGACGCCTCTCTGCGTTGATGATGACGAGTGATAAAAAGTCATCTACAGAGGGCAGGGAGTTCCCAAGTCACTGAGCATTTTAACGCGATAGCGTTAAAGGTACTGTTACCAAAAAAATCCGGCGCTGGCGCTTTCGGCGTTGTGAGCGAAAAAGTACGAGCTTGACTGTGGCAGGTGTGGCCCAGAGAGCAACCCAGAAGCCATGTGGGCCACGTAGGTCACGTGACCTTGCGGCGTCATCACAACCTGCCCGCCGGATAGTGAGCAAACTGCCCACTGTGGCAGTTTTGTTTTTGCCGCCCAAAACGGCTCTAAATTTTCCTCGTTTTCACAGATGTCCATTGCCGAACCTTCAATGGTTTTGGACCAAACGTTCGATATCTCGAAGCATAGTGCCCCTTCTGGAATTTCAAAAGCTGTGCTCGCCTTTAATTTTGGCAGGCCTTCAATTTCGCAATATAATCTTCAGACCTAAAACTAAAACTAAAATGGTTAATAAGATCGTTTTAGTTAGTTATTAGTATTTTCCTTGGACTATATCGCGTAAATAGTGTCCGCCTACTGCAGTATCTTTCACGGCTCTATAAATAAAAATCTGTAATGAGTAGTTAGAAACACCCTGTATTGTAAAGGACCGTGAGCGGTGAATAACCTTGCGCGAGAGGTGCAGTGGGAAAACTGCCCAACTCTGTAAGAGCTTGTTGAAAGCAGAGTGGTTCCGCCAAAATCGATCCAGTGCTTAAACACGTATACCTCCTTGAGCTTACTTCTTAAGAGCTAAAGTCCAATTGATTGATTGATTGATTGATTGGTGGATAGATTGATTGATTGATTGATTGATTGGATTGATTTATGGATGGATTGGGTTGATGAATCGATTGATTGATTGATTGATTGATTAATTGATTGATTGATTGATTGATTGATTGATTGATTGATTGATTGATTTCCCTCACGAGCCCGACAGGCCAACAGGCCCATGTGGCTTTCACGCACTTACAAAATTGCTACCCAGTACGAAACCGCAGTCCACGCGCGAAGCCTAACACCGCAGCTCCATTCGGCGTAATTCGGCAAAGAAGAAGCCGGCCTCTTTCGCTATCTGCGAGACGAGGCTCTCGAATTCGTTCCGCTCCTATACGGCGCTGGTGGCGAACGCGCACAAGCAGCAGCATTGGCCGCGGCTCGGGATCCAGCTCTTCGCCACCGCGACGACGAGATGGAGGATGGGCAGCTCCAACAAAAGCCCCGCGGGTACGCAAGAGGCCGCAACGAAGGGCCGCCCGCTGCGGCCATTAAAGTTTCATGACATCCAGGAGCACTTTGAGCCCGCGCGCCGTATCCGGCCGAGGTCGCTTACGCGATGAAACGGCCGAGAAATTGCTTTGATGCGCTGACGTGATTGGGTGCGGCCGCCGCTCACTGCGTGAGTGTGTGCGCGCGGGCTGGCGTCGTTGCCCGCGCCCCTTCCTTTCGCGGCCGTATATATACACCGGGCGCCTCGCTCTTCTCTTCCATTTCTTCGGATGCTGCCGCACCGGACGAGAGGACGTGTGATGAGCTGCTCGCTGAGTTGGCAAGTGAGCCCTGTACGCGCTCCGGCGCCGAAAGAACTTTCCTCGGAGAGATGACGCCTCACCTTGTCGTCAGGTGTCTCTGCGGTGGCTTTGGGCTGTGCGGTTGCTTTGCTCTCTCTCTCTCACTTCTTTTGTTCTGTTCCTCAACTTCCATTTTTCGTTATTCTTCTACTGGCTCTTCTTTCTTCTCTTTCTTTCCCTCTCTCTGTCTATCTCTCTCTCCTCTAGTTGAAGCCTGCGCTGTGGCCGAGATGTCACCATCTGGAAATGATTTCTAAAAATCGCTGGTATTGTGATGCGTACTGCGAGTTGGCTAACCTGAGTAATGCAGGGGTCTATATATGCTGGCAGCGCCTGTCGCCGTGACGAACGCAGGGAAAGAAGAAAGCATGACAGACCCACACACATGATTAAAAGCTCTAAGAAATATTTGGTTCGATGACCTCCTGTGTGTGACACTTCAGTGCTGAACAAGAACCGACTATCTTTTGCCCACCTATCGCCGCTTTTCCTCACCTGAAACTAGGTATTCGGAATTTCTTCTTTAGCAGTACGGCTTCACACTGAATTTTTTCTACCCTCCTCCTCGGAGCCTCTAGGATGAATACGGCCACCGACATTTCTGCTCATTCCTGCAGGGAGAGAGAGGGAAAAGGTTTGTTTAGCCAGAACAACAATTTGCAGGAGCCGGGTGGTTTGTGCCCCAAGTTCAAGGCCCCGTTGGCGGCAGCTGATTTCCGGACTAGCTGCATGATCCAAGCTTGCCGGTCCAGGTTGTCCCTGGTCAGCGCCGCCTCCCACTGCTCGTTTGTCGAGAATTGCCCTGTTAACGTTTGGTTTGGTTTGGTTTGTCTTTTCATTTCCAATGAGGTATAATATAGAGCGCTGGGCTTTCTCAGCACCAAGGAGAGTAACCTGGATATTTTGTTGGACTAGTTTTGTTTAGTGAAAATTAGGAAATGCGCTAGTTTGTATTCTCCTTCAGTCTATGGCTTCAGAGACTGATAGTTTGTGTGGTGGCGAGAAATGTATTCTTTCTAACCAAAGTTGGATGGCATATGGTTTCTCGACACTCAGAAAGTCAACCAGCGAGGGGAACGTCTCAGGGTGTGTGGAGTAGAGGTGTGGTCCGGCCGGGTTGTGAGAGCTCGGACTAGATCATTCGCTACCTTGTTTCAGTCTAGGCCTTCGTGTCCAGGTGTCCATGTTACTCTGTGTGAGTGAGAGAGTCTACTTAATAGTGTGCTCTCCATTCCGTAAGGTTTTTTAGGAAATTAGTCCCTGCATGCTTGTTGCGAGTCCGTCATTACATGAGATGACTTCCCTCATTGGTCTTGAGCCTTGCTGGTGATGGCTATGGCCAGTGATTCCGCTTCCGCAGGATCCTTTGCATAGATCGAAGCCCTGATAACTGGCCCCTTCTGGCTGTCGACCGCAGCTATAGTGAACTTACTTGGCTCGGTGCAGGCCCCGATGTCCACGCAGACCGCATTCAGGTCCTTTGATAGGACTCTTTTTGTTTTTTTCAGGGCTTGGACTCTGTTTTTCCTTTTGCCCTTCTGACACTCGTGGTGCATGTCTCTCGGTGTGGGGTATACGTGGGTCCAGTACTTCCATCTCGAATAGGAACAGCTACGTTGCTGACATTAATTTTCATTGCGCTTTTCTTAGAAATGATGTCTCCTGTCCGTTAATATGCTTTCAATATTTCCGCGTTTCTTAATGTCAGTACTCGTTAGATTCACAACATTCAATTTGTTTCATCTTATTCGAAATCAATGTTAATAATTTTCTTTCTTTTTTTCATTGCCTTATTCTTGACCACTGGCCTTCTTGGCACGAGTGTTTTCTGAGGCCAACAAAAGCAACAGCCGCTTCTCTGACGGTGGCGCCCCCTGTGAAGCGCGGGCAAAGAAGAAGTGCTCGCCCGTAAGTTGGCGGGGAAGCGAACAGTGGGTGGTAACGCCATCCCGGAGGTCGTCGCGGGGGAGCCTCGGCGCGGAAGGTATGGGCCCGCGGCTGGGCACCGGCCGGCAGCCTTCCGCCGCGGCCATCTACCATGCAACCGGCCCGCGA
Organism: Amblyomma americanum; assembly: GCF_052857255.1. Classification (NCBI taxonomy): domain Eukaryota; kingdom Metazoa; phylum Arthropoda; class Arachnida; order Ixodida; family Ixodidae; genus Amblyomma; species Amblyomma americanum. Next base: position 28,468,213 of record NC_135503.1, read on the forward strand.
CGGCCCCGCACTGTCTAAGCTGGGCCGGGCGTCCATGCTCTCCCAACTACATCGCAAGCTCACCTTCGCCTCGGCTGGGTCGGGCTCGATGGGTAGCTCCCTCCCGCCGGGTCTCGTCAATCGCGGCCAGAACCTGTGCTTCGCCATCTCCTCGCTCCAATGCCTGTTCCGCACGCCCGAGATGGACGGCCTCATGCAGGAGTGGGTGCAGAACAGCAACCTCGTCATGGGCTCCAACGAGGAGGCCTTTCTGTGGAGCTACCTGAACCTGCACGTCGAGTGCGTCGCCAGGAACCTGCAGCCCGCGACGCAGGACAACTTCGTGCGGCTCTGCCGCCACTTCATGCCACAGCTCATGTCCACTTCGTCCAGCACGCAGGAGCAGCAGGATGCAGCCGAGTTTGTGATGACGTTGCTCAACGTCCTCCACAAGATACTCAACAGCCGGCGGCAACGCAATAAGCCGGGCCAGCAGGCAAACGGCAGCGGATCGGGCGAGTTCAACGCCGAGTTCTTCCAGGTGTCCATCTCGACGATGAACAAGCGCATCCTGGACCGGATCCTGCTGGTGGCCTACAAGGGCTGGCAAAGCTACGAGCGCGGCAACGATTCTCCCATAGTGCATCTGTTCACGGGTCAGACGTCGGACATACACCAGTGCACCTCCTGTCTCAAGACGAGCATCCGGACGCAGGAGTACAACGTGCTTCCCATCACCATCGACCAGCGTGGCAGGGCCGGTAGCGAGGGCAAGGATGTAATGCGACTGTACGACCTGCTCGTGTCCTTCACTGAGGCCAAGCGCATGGACAGCCGCGACACGAGCAGCGAAAACGAGTTGCAGCCGGGACCCATCTGCAACATGGCCGCACACACCAGTTGGCTGCACCGCACCATGATCTCCCAGACGCCCTCCGCGGTGGTCCTGCAACTGCTACGCTTCCAGTACGACAGCGCCACGGGCCAGACGCACAAGATTCGGGACCCCATCCAGATACCCAGCATCAACATGTGCCTGCCCAACGGTTCGGGCACGTGGCCTCAGTACAGGCTGTACGGCATCGTGGCCCACATCGGGACTCGGTCGACGCAAGACGGTCACTACATCGCTTACGCCGCGGAGAACCACCTGCGTGGCGAGAAGTGGTACAAGTTTGACGACGAGTTGGTGACCCTTGTGGACGACATGGAGGAGGAACTGACCAAGCCTTTCCTCTTGGAAAACGCTTACCTCCTGTTCTACAAAAAGACGTGACTGGTAGTCGCACGACGGGAAACCCTGCGCCAAATTGCTGATTCCAGAGTCCTCGGTAAAACTGGCTTGTATGCAGCGTGAGCGTGCGTCGAAAGGCCTGTTCAGTGTCCAGCATTGATGTGCACTTAAGCCAACCAGTTTTCTGCAACAAGTACCTCAGTCTGTTCGCTTACCTTTTTATGGGTGGAAATGTTACCAGTGGTGCTCTATTGTTGACAACAGTGCTTTGGTCTCCGCCGTTGTTTGCTCTGGTTGGCAACTTTAGCGTTACCGGCAACGCACAAATTCTGCGAGAAATCTTGCTTGTAAGATAAGAACATAAGAAAGTGTTGCAGTCACTTTCACATGGTGTGCTGTTCGCTTTCTGTGGCCACGTTTCATTCAACAAATTTGTGAAGCAAGAATATTTTTAGTGGCCTCGTTTGTCTCCTATAGCATTTATTACCAATACCACTGTGATGTGGTTTAACCAACATAGCATATTAAAAAGCTGGTGCACGGTATGGATGAAGTGAACTCGGCGGGCAAGCAGCAATGGCAACGCAAGCGATGCGATGTTAGATGGTACTACCTACAGCTACACTATCCAAATATAGTTTATTCAGACATTCGACCATCGTGGCACGGTATTCCTTTCGCTTTCTCTTCGTTCATTCTATCTTGAATGTACTTCTTTCACTATAATGAAAATACCCCCACACCTCATTTGTATTGTAAGCACTGCGTTTGCAGCACTCAAATGCTTGCAATGGAAGAAAGCCCAACATGCGATCTTTAATCTTAATCCAAAGAAATTTTATAGGCAGAATGAAATACTTGCATTTTATCTGCGCTGTTGAAGTTGTCTACGTTAAAGAGTGAAAGCACGCTCATCGTCTCCACTTAAGCGAGGCATTGAAAGAGGTGAAAAGATGTTAAATGCCTGTTAAAGATGCATGTGTAAGTCGTCAATGGTGTGGATGCAGATTCAATTAGGCCAAACACTCTTTAATATTGAATATAAATGTTTGATACACATACTGTGTATTTTTGACGTCCCCTTTACCTCGTGGTCGGTGGTTTTCAATTTATTTCTTAATACAAAAAGAGGGCTTGTACTGCAGAGCTTAGGAATAATTTCAGCTTAATGCCGGTCTTATCGGCAATGAACGGGCGGATCACGCTGCCCGCTCGGCCCATACTGAGGAGCGCCACGTCCCAATTCCTCTTTCTAGAACTGACGCGGCACGGAAGCTCCGCCTTCTTGCTCGGCAGTGCACCGAGTCGCAATGGAATGAGCCACATTTAAGAAATACGCGACTGTACTCACTTGATCCAACATTAAGTCTTCGAGCGCCATCACAGCTTCGCCGTAGAGACGCCACGCTTTTATATCGACTTTGGTTGGGTGTTGCCTTTACTAAAGCCTAAGCCTTCCGCATAGGGATGACCGACACCCCAACCTGTGACCACTGCGGCCATGAAGAATCAATTGGTCATATATTGTGCTCCTGCCCGCAGTACAGTCCGCAGAGGGCATGCCTTAGCCACGAACTTCACCAACTGGACGACCAACCGCTATCCGAAAAAAGAATTCTACAACATCGCAAGGACCTACCGTCGCAGAAGAAGGCCGTGCAAGCGCTTTTGCGCTTCTTACAATCTACCGGGCTGTGTGAAAGACTAACTGGAACGCCTTGTGTGTGTGTGTCTCCATGTGTGCATGTTCCTTTTTTTTTCCTTTTTTTTGCGTTTACCTCTCTGTCATCTTTCTAACCCCTATCCCCCATCCCCAGTGTAGGGTGGCAAACCGGAGACTCACACCTGGTTAACCTCCCTGCGTTTCCTTCATTCTCTCTCTCTCTCTCTCTAATGCCGGTCTTATTTCACCTAAATAACAACAAAGAACATTTTTATAGGAATACACTGCAGACATTGCCATGCAGTCTATAGCTTAAGATGTCTACGTGACTCCATATGTAGACGGATGGCTTAGCCACGTTATCCAGGTGGGGTGAGGTAGGAAAAACAAAGGTGAAGAAGAAGAAGTAGTGGATGACGAAGAAGCAGAGGGTAGCCACCGATACAGATTTCAGTCCACTTTCTACCTGTACCTAATTGAACCCCCGGGTGCTGCTCTCCCGCATGTGTTGCCATTTACCTTATTTGTTTTTCTGTTATTAAATTTATTGTCCGCTTTTTGCCACGAATACATCCGGCTCAATAGCCTTTCTATGCCTCCCGATTCTTGGCGGATCTCCCAGCGTAGGTATACGCCATTTTTTGTCAGGACAACAACAGCATGAAGCTCTCGCATGAAAATGAGCTAAGACGAGTGACATAATTCACCACGCCCCCAGTTTTATGTACGAATTAAAACGCAAGAACAGGAGAGAATAGAACCTGATCCAAGCGGCGAGTTAAATGAGAAAGATGTTGAAAAAGTGAGTAGTAGACGATCAGTAGTCGCAGTCGATGGGAATGCGTTTCTGCAGCAGTTGCGCCCAGCATTGCATGGGTATATCTGCATTTTTATTTTATTTTTGCACAGTCACATTCTTCACGGCGCTTTTCCTGCTGCTTCAAAAAAGCTGTCTTGGTGGCTTTGGAAAATGGCAGCGTGTTCAGACGGAGTTCAAGTTATAAGTTACCACTCGGAAAATTTGTATTAGTGCTTTATTTAAAATCGTGGTTCGCACAGTACTATCTCAGTGGTATAGTAATGAGAAAGAAAGAAGAAAAAGGTTATAAAAAAGTGGACAATAACATGCAAACAAGCTCTGAATCTTGTCTTCCAACCACGTCGCCTTCGGTGTAGATACGGCAAGAATAAAATACATAAAAAACTTTGCGAAACGCGGCCTATGATTTTTGCATTTCTGTGCTTCATCTACAGGCATGAAAGCATCGGCCCACGCAAAGGTTCCTGCGGTCATGTTTAACCTATTTCGTTGCAGCAGAACTACTGCAGTCAACGCCACAAATGCCTGTCGAGTGACTGACGTCGGCAGCAATCACAGCACTATTACCAGCTCACGTATAAAATCTCTTTCTCACATGAGCGCACTAGTAAACAAGCGAAGGAGTTACGTGCAGGCAGAAAAAAAAAGCAAAAAGGTTGCCCAGTTCTGCTCGAATGTGGAGCCGCAATAGTGTCAGAACAAAGCGCGCGCACTTCAGCAGGCGCCGAAAATAATTCGCGTTGACAGAACCGGCGCTCTACCCGTGATGGGAAAACGCGCCTGCGAACATAGAAGCGACAAAAAAAGGCAAACAAGTGAGCAACGAAGGGAGGTAGAAAATCTAAGCAGACGACACCCATTCGCTTCACGGAGGAGGCAAGACGAGAGGAGCACGTCACTCCATGTTGGCAGCGCATCTTGCTGTTACGAGCGCGCGACATCGTTCCGAAAAATCGTGGGGTCTCGCCATCTGTATGCGACTCGGTCACGAGCACGATTCGGGCGCGAAAATTCGTAGCCTCGCCTTGCCGGGAACCGTCGCGCGCATCAAGGTGCACTTTTTCTGCTCCTGGCTCGGCGAAATCGGTGCAGTGCCGCGACAGCTGGAGTTGATGTCCGAGGGGCTCGAATTTTAAGTTTCTTGATCCGAGTCATAGGCTAGTTAGGCTAGGCTATAGATTATAAACGAAGTCAAGTCGCGCTGAGTGTAATAATTTGGCTGAATACACGAGGATTAAAGAAGGATGAAAAAGAACACGGAAGAAAAGGTGATGATCAATGTTGCACAGTGATATTAGCCAGGCCTTTTCTATATCCCTACATTTAGCCCTGTCATGTGTCATCTGCTGCCGCGTTATTCCCGTTAACTTCCTAATCTTGTCCTCTTAGCTGACTCTGCCGCCCCCTGCTACGCTTGACCGGTGTTGAGATTCAGGTAGCAGCATCCCACCGCTGCCACCAGTTGTTGGGATTCAGGTAGCGTGACTGGGCCGGAGAAGAGACGAGGATGATCGGAGGAAGAAAACTTGGAAAAATTTATACAAGGACTATTTACATTATGTACAAGTAGGGCAATTGAGAGTGCTTCTCAGTAAAGAGAGCTTCTTAGGAGTCGGGAGTCTCTAACATCTCTCAAGAAGGGGGCTCTCTTCTGGTACCAAACCAACAGCTCCCTAAATACCCTTCGTATTCCCCAGATCCCTAGCTGGGGAATATAGTTCGAAGAATGATGTCCAATCAAACGATGGCACTGATGGTACCGCCCACGGCAGGGCGGTCCTGATGTTCTCTCCCAGCTCGGTCGATGGAAAGGGAACAGGACCCGGTCACGTTGTCGTCCACGCGGCCTCCAGGTGGGCACGCACGTGTGTCCGTACCGCGCCCATGTTGACCCGGAAGGCGCCAGCATGACACAGCAATGCAGGCTGTCTCCTAGTAGGGGTTGAAAGATCTTGTACTGGTGACCGGAACGCGGAAGCTCTGTCGAAGGTGCGGCACTCGGGCAATTGTTCAACGCCAGCGTGACCGAAGGGGACCACACTGATACCGCACTTCGTCGTCTGAGTACCGGAACGAATACGCTTATGGTCGTCGCTGCTTCCGGCATTCCTGTTCGAACACGTGGGGACGCTATTGTCGTCGCTGCTTCCGGCATTCCTGCAGCCACGTCTCCCCTAGAGGGCTCACCCACCCTCGCGGTGGTCCTCAGGGAATCCTCCCCATGCCCACTCCACAGCAGAAAGGAAGCATGAGCACAACACCGGTTTAGGGACCGATACAATTACCCTAAGGAATTTGCAGGTTATCTTGTCTTCACATTACGTGCACTGATCACGCCCATTTCTTCTTTTTGATTTCGACTATGGCGTCGCTAACAAGCGTTTGTTCCCTGACCGACTCTTTTCTTAACGTTACACTTATCAGTTTCTTTTCCATGGCTCACTGCCCTCTCGTGTGCCTAATTTCAAGACCTCTCATTGGCCTACAAGTTTCCACTCATAAATGGGTACAGGCAAGATAGAACTCTTCTACAAATTCCTCTTTAAGTATACTAGCAAGCTGACATTCATAATCTTGAGAGTACCTGCGGAATGCACTCCGCATTCTTATACTCCTAGTTAGTTCACTTTCGTGATCAGGGTCGACGGTTGCTGAATACCTGCTCTAAGTAGGTGTATTCTGTGACAACTTCCAATGGTGCGCTGCATATCGTAAGTGGTTGTTTCCTTCTGAGATGTGTGAAACATTACTTCAATTTCTTCTTAATAATTTATGAACCCACTGTGCTGATTCGCCTGCATAGCTCCTCAATCATGCTCTGCAATTCGTTAGCTGAGTTAGGTAACGATGTCATCAGCAATTCAGAGATCACTGTGGTATTCTCTATTCACTCTTATCCATAACTCTTCCCAATTGAGTTCCGTGAATGCCTCCTGTAAATACGTGGTGAATAGCAACAGAGAGGTCGTGTCTCCATGCCTGACACCATTCCTGGATGGGATCGTATCATGTTCCCTTTGGACAACTGTGGTCGCTGTGCCGCCACTATAGACATTTTGCAATACGTTTACATATACACCTTCTCTAATCTGATTGCGCAATGCCTGCACGACCATGGATGCTCACTGGTCATTTATGAAGTCTACACATGAGTTGGCTGTATTCAGCGCCTTTTTTTACCTATTTAGCGATGGAGTGATTATGGTCTGCAGTCAAGTAACTTTTCCCAAAAACCAGCGTGGTCCTTTCGTTGACTGAAGTCTAAAGTTGCCTTAACATTTTTAGACATTAACTTAAATACCTTATAAGTAAAGTCCAGGAAGCTGTATTGTTATGTAATTTCCATGCCCTACACGTCCCTTCTCTTAAGGATTAAGATAATGTTAGCTTCTTCCATGGTAACGCCAGGCTCGAAAGCCATTAGGAATTTTCGTATGTTATAGAGAGTGACAACTTTTCCTGGCACAATCTGTTCACAGTCCGTCAACAGGCTTGCAGTTACTTTATCCTCACCTGCCGTTTTTATTATTTCCAGTGCTTGTAAGGCTTTCATTACATTCTCTTCCGATATATACCAGTGGGATGTCAAATTCGTCCACACTACTACAAGTTTTCGACCTTAGCGTCATAAATATTTCGGCCACTGTGCAGGCCCATGTAGATTTAATTCCTCGGCTGATTTAACTATCATAACCATATTGGAAATGAAATGACCCTTCTTGTCTCTTAGGGTCCACATCAGATTTCTGCCCATGCCTAATTTCCTTCTGACTGCTTTTAGGCTGTCTCCGTTCTTTAAAGCGTACTGGATCCTTTCCATATTATAATGTTTTGTATTGTTTGCCTTACGCCTGTTGGATAGATTTGACAGTTCTGATAGTTCTATAAATCTACGGGCTTAGATGCTTTCATGATTTGTAATGGAGTCGCTTACACCAATCTCACGGTTCACACACACAAAAAGAGAAAGGATTTTCACGGTATTCCCTTAGTACTGTGTCTGCGGTAAATATTAACAGGGCCTTTGTTACAAGCCATAAACCGCGTTATGCTTGGATGCAAGTACATCAACTAGGGTGAGGATAGAGTTCTGACAAATAATCTTAAGTATTTGAAGTTGGGCGTGACGACATAAAAGGACTAAATATTCTATTCACCTAGCGCAAGCCGGAACTAGATCATACTTCTTCTCAAGGCTGGTGAAATGATAACAATTTTTTTTGCTTATTTTGCAGCGCGACAAGTTGCGAATTGCAGAAATTAAAACAGACTTCAGCTTTGGTTAAGGCATTGACGAGAGACGATTCTGTGCTATTAAGTTTTATTATATTCCATTCCAATTTTACACTACTTTATTCGATCCTGTTTCAATAGTAATTGAATAGAATTTCTATGTTATTCCTGCCCTGCCTTCCACAAATGCCGCACGGTATTATTGACACACAGTGCAGGCAAGAAAGGGGCAGGCGGAATCCGAGATGGCAAGGAATGGGAGAGGCTGTGGAGGGGAGAGGGAAGGGAAGAAGGGGAAGAGGGCGACAAAGCCGAATGCCGGATGGGACGCCGCGCACACGACAGCCCTCTTTAGCAGCGACATTGCATTACACAGCAGCGACGACGCGCCGTACAAATGTATGCAAGACGCCGGCAGAATATTGAGCGCGTCAAATATGCCCCCCCCCCCCCCCCCCCCTCCCCGCGCGGAGACGTCCGAGCTCTTCCACGTGACGTCGCCTGTTTGTGTGGGCGCGCGCTGCGAGCCTGCTGCCGGCCGCGACTTGTATGCGCGCGGCGTTTGTGGTATTGAAAAGTCTGGCGCGTTCTGAGGCTTTTGGCGTCAGCCGTCGAGAGAGCTCGGGGCTGAGTGGTGGGGAAGAAGGGTGAAACCTGAGCGGAACCGAAGGAGCCGCGATACGTTTTGGGGTTTTCCTGGGCACGGTGTTAACATTCGGCAGCGTTGTTGTGGCGCCGCCTTGTGTGTATGAGTGTAAGATTTGTTCGCACATAATCAACAGGTTGATGAACGCGGAGAACTCTGGGTAGATAAGTTCGACCTTTAATTCTACTGTGGCGCCTTACTCTCACGGATTGTGCAGCACTTTCCTCTGAAAAGCTCAAGTCACTTTTCTGCAGCAACACATTTTGCCTCCTAAACTGCAAGTTATGATTGCAAGTTGAGGATACCAACCGCGCACTATCTTGGTTATCTCTGCGTCGGGCACGTAGTGCGCACCCTTCCGATGATCCTTTATCTTGGGAAATGGTCAGAACTACGGTGGTGTGATGTATGCACTGAAAGGTGGGTGACGACATAAGGAGAAGACCAAGGCCACCAGCGGCGCAAGTAATTAAGTGGCCATATAAGAATGCTGTGCTCAGGATCTCCCAACTTCAATATGAATGCAACGTCCTTCAATGCAACAGTGCAGGAGTCAAAACTTAATGGAGCCACGTAGGGGCTCAGTGGTTATGGTGCTCGGCTGCTGACCCAGAAGACGCGGCTGAACCGTCGCGCTGTTTGAATGTAAGCATGAATTACCAACTAACCCAGCAATTCGTTCTGAGTTTGTTCTAATGTAAGTCAGTCATAGCTTTTGACGCGTGACTTGGTGCGAGCCTTGCGACAACATCACAACCTGCCCAATGGACTGTGAACAAAGTAGCCGCCGCGGCAGGCGGCAGTTAAATTAATTATTGGTCGCGATAGGTTGCTATTGCTCGAGAATAGCAACCTGGGTCTCACAAGCACCACCGGTGGCTGTGGTGGTTAACCGCTGCACCGTTGCGGATTGGTATGAAGACTCCCAGCGATCTGTGGATGTAAAGTATAGAATTCTGCGTATATGGGCATTAACCTATATTAACGCTATAGCGCCATACCGTTAAGCCGGAGCTACAACAGAGGCAGCAGCAAACGTGTGTATATATATATATATATATATATATATTAGCAGACAAGGCAAAAGAAATGAGGGGCGCGTTTGACAAATACATTAAGGAAGCTAACAGTCACCGAAACCAAGGTGCAAGGGGAATATTTCTAATTTTTTTTTATTTGTAATGACAATCGCTTGGTTTTTAAAGAAAATTACTTATAAAGCAGCAGAAAAAACAACCATGCCGCCGGTGGGATCAGAACCCACGACCATTAAAAACCTAGCGATTGTCATTACAAATAAAAAAAAAATTAGAAATATTCCCCTTGCACCTTGGTTTCGGTGACTGTTGGCTTCCTTAATGTATTTGTCAAACGCGCCCCTCATTTCTTTTGCCTTGTCTGCTAATATATATATATATATATATATATATATATATATATATATATATATATATATATATATATATATATATATATATATATAAAATCACAAAAATTGAAGAAACATAACAGGATTTAATTCACGACGTTTCGGCTGGATGACCAGCCTTATATATATAGCAGACAAGGTTAAGGAAATTTGGGACCTGTTTTTGACAAACATATGAAGGGAGCCAAACACAACCATCCCACCGGCGGCATGGTTGTTTTTTCTGCTGCTTTATAAGTAGTCTTCTTTAAGCGATAGATTAATTCAAGTATTATTATCCCACTGATTAGCGCTACACATAAAAAAAGAATTGAAACATTCCCCTATGCACCTTGGTTTCGGTGACTGTTGGCTCCCTTCATATATATATATATATATATGCGCGCGCGCGCGCGTGTGTGTGTGTGTGTGTGTGTGTGTGTGTGTGTGTGTGTGTGTGTGTGTGTGTGTGTGTGTGTGTGTGTGTGTGTGTGTGTGTGTGTGTGTGTGTGTGTGTGTGTGTGTGTGTGTGTGTGTGTGTGTGTGTGTGTGTGTGTGTGTGTGTGTGTGTGTGTGTGTGTGTGTGTGTGTGTGTGTGTGTGTGTGTGTGTGTACACTATGCCTTAGTCATAATTGCTGACGTAGTCTTCTGTATTACTCAGCGATTACGCTGGTGGCCTTGTTGTGTACGTGATATGTTGAAGGTCGGAATTGTGACAGCGCTCACGTCTTTTTGACATGCTGGACTTAGCCCTTACCAGCTGTGGGAACAACTTGCGTGTCGAACTCATACAAAACATCCAATGGATGATTTTCCCTGCGTTTGAATAAAGGTGACTCTAGCCCCCCCCCCCCCCTCCCTCCCCCCTCCTCATCGAGAGAAACGGCCTTATTTTCCTCCCGAAAGGTTAGCCGAAGTGGATGTGTTCCTTGAGTTCGAATGTTCATGCACCTGTAGTAGTTGATGCCTAAAGCACCGTGTGGCACACTGCCTCCTGCATCGCTCGAAAAGCCAGCGCTCTTGCCCTATAAACGGCGGTATTGCCATGCTGGGGTGTACACACGCTGGGAGCGGCCTCTCGCAGTCGTTGGCTCACCCCACTCCTCCCCGCAGTGCGTCCGCGTGTGACGCGGGGGTTGGCCAGCGTACGGACTTCCTGCCACCGGCGGCGGCGACAACTGTAGGCGTTGTTCCTAGCGCCCCTCTCACGCGATGGCCCCATCAGGGCGGAAACCTGCGCACCCAGCGGTCCCCTGTCACTTACCGCCGCGCTCGTTGTGCGTCCCGCGTTTTGTTCGCTCCTGCGACAGTTCAGTGTGGGGTGCGTCGGGCGCTTGGTGCCTGCTTTCCATCAGAGAGCGCAAGTTTATTGCTAATGCGGTGATATCCTATTGGGACATCGGGCCCGCTTTTGGAAGAATAAAAAACTGAGCCAATGTCTGCTTGTTAACTCGATGGCAGTGGATGACGACTGCTGGTCGTGTTGTAAAAAAAAGGGTGGTAGTGGTTTTTTTTTACTAATATAATAGTAAAAAGGAAGGAAAAGATTTTTGCTAGCCCCGCTATCTGCCATCGATACTGAAGCACCTGAGCTGGGGCAGCGGAAATAAAGGATAGCAGGCAGAATGGAGAAATGAAAGAGGTGAGGGGACAGGAATAGAGGATAGGGGGAGAAGTAATATGTACAAACTATTTACACAATAAGAAATGTGCCCAGGTTGTTAAAAAAAAGCGATAGTTGCTTTTGAGGAAAGAGAAGGGCGTAGTAACTGTCTCACTTTTTGGCGGACTCCTCAACTGGGCCGTGCGGGCAGCGGTGAAGGAGAGAGTGAAAGATGGAAGAGAGAACGAGGCGTCATAGTGGAGGACTCCGGGTTAATTTGGACCAATTGGGGTGTTCTACCGTGCATTGGTATCACACAGCACACGGACTTTTTTTTTTTCATTTGGCTTCCAGCTCGCGCGCTCGTGCTAAGCAGCCAGACGCTGCAACCGCTGAGCTACCGCGGCGAGCGGTCTTGTTGGGAACACAGCTTAACAGTAAGGGTACAAAGGAGACACAACACCAAAGAGGAAAGGAAGAGAGGTTAACCTAAACCGGTTTCTTGTCCGCTGTATATATATATATATATATATATATATATATATATATATATATATATATATATATATATATATATATATATATATATATATATATATATATATATATATATATATATATATATATATATATATATATATATATATATATATATATATATATATATGCACCCGCCGCGGTGGCTCAGTGGTTAGGGGCGCTCGGCTACTGATCCGGAGTTCCCGGGTTCGAACCCCACCGCAGCGGCTGCGTTTTTATGGAGGCGAAACGCTAAGGCGCCCGTGTGCTGTGCGATGTCGGTGCACGTTAAAGATCCCCAGTGGTCGAAATTATTCCGGAGCCCTCCACTACGGGCACCTCTTTCTTCCTTTCTTCTTTCACTCCCTCCTTTATCCCTTCCCTGACGGCGCGGTTCAGGTGTCCAACGATATATGAGACAGATACTGCGACATTTCCTTTCCCCCAAAACCAATTGTTATTATTATTATTATTATTATTATTATTATTATTATTATTATTATTATTATTATTATTATTATTATTATTATTATTATTATTATTGTTATTATTATTATTATTATTATTATTATTATTATTATTATTATTATTATTATTATTATTATTATTATTATTATTATTATTATTATTATTATTATTATTATTCTGTATATAGTAGACTGGATGAAGATGAGGATATGAAGCAGTGATAATAAGGCGGCGGTGGTGGCGGTACAATATATTTTCCAATAGATACAGGACAAGCGTCAGCCTATCCGCATAGACGGTGGCCTGCAATTCTTGGCCCCGGGTGGCGTGTTCGGGCATAACAGGAAGGATGAAAAGAAAACAAGAACGCAATAGGAAGCGCATGCGCAAAACACAGAAGGCTCTGAGACGACAAAGGCGGAGTAGGAGAGACTTCAATGAATACAGGAGAGGTGACAAAGGCACCCGCAGACAATATGCACCTAAGGAAGCCGAACTACGCCTTTCTTTTTTTTTTTAATGACTGTGTGCGCGTGGAGGGAAGGGTAGGTTCAGTTACAGAAAATCACCTTTCTCCAAGAAGTAATATATACAAACTATTGTGTAAATAGTTTGTATATATTACTTCTCCCCCTATCCTGTCTTCCTGTCCCCTCATCTCATTCATTCCATTTCTCCATTCTGCCTGCTATCCTTTATTTCCGCTGCCCCAGCTCAGGTGCTTCAGTATCAATGGCAGATGCCGGGGCTAGCAAAAATCTTTTCCTTCCTTGTTTTATTATTATTTTAATAAAAACCACTACCACCACCACCCACAACAACAACAGCTGGTCGTTAAAAAAGAATCTCCTCTGTCTTGTGAATTTCCCTCCCCCACCACCCTAAAGAAAAAAAATGCACATAGAACTGAACGAACAAACTAAACACAGGACAAACCAGGATGAGATAATAAAACGCATAAAAATACGTCATGCGTCATGGGCTGTCGTCGTGAGTTTTTTTTGGCTTTATATTTCCCCCTGCTCTGGTTCGTGCAATTTTCAACATGTTTCTGTAAACTATGTCACCCGCAGAAAAGCGCTGTCAGAACGTTTTTATCCCGCTGAGAAGATGCAGGGAAGAGGGCGGAGGAAAGAAGAAATACCTTCTCTCCCGTTCTTTATTTCCTGTTACCGGAATAGAGTTTAGGCCGTCATGCAATTTCAGTCTTCGAGATGCAATTCTGTCAGAAATTCTGAAACCCCTCGGTGACCAGTTCATCCATGCCTGTCAAAAGAGCTGCTTTTTTCTTTCCTATCCTTTGTAACAAGGAAAGGAGAACAGGGGGGGGGGGGGGGGGGAGCTTTTACTTTAACAGCTTGCCCCTTTGTTTGCGGCGGGGGTGCGATGACTAATCCGTGCTCTGCAATACAGTTCCTGTGTCAGCATGCTTCAGCAACGCCTTCTAAAAGGGGACGCATTGCTCTGTAACTCACTGAAAGCCTCGCTCAATATTCGTTTTCTTTTTTCCTTCCTCAAGTGTAATGTCACGTCTAAATGAGGCGCTTTGCTTCCAAAAATAAGTTGCCTTTATACGAATGAAAAAGTGCACGAGAACATGTTTTGCTGTCTGAGCCTGCAGACGCAGGTAACAACGTGGGGTCAACGCGCGTTCGTGTTACGTAAGGTAGTCTCCGTTTCCTTTTCTGCTGCTGGAGCATGCTATTAAACCTTACCTCTCTCTCTTACTATTTTTCTCCGTCACTGAAATCTGCATTCTCTATGGTTGCGATTGCGACAGATAACCCCTCAAAAGTTTTCATTTTCGTCTTCTGCGAACGTAATAAAGAAGGCAACCCAATGAAGTTGTCTTTAAATACTTGGAAACCGTGAAACTAAATATAAAAGCTTCATCAGAAACACTTAAGACTGCTTACGTGTAGGAATGCGAAGGCATTACTGTTCCTGGGTGTATTGTTTACGCGCAAGGTTTGTCCATGCATTAAAGTTTCTTTATACGAATTTAGGTGTATCACACCACCCAGAGCATGGTACGACGAACGGTTGAGTCACAATTTTGTTGCGAAAGTTTGGTGCATAAGTCGTCGGCTCCAATCCCTTTCACAAGGTAGCCTCCAACTTGACTAACACGTGTAAGCAACGAGAAATCGTATAACACCGCCTAGAACGCTGTACGGCAAACGGTTGCGTCACAATTTTGGTACGAATGTTAACAAGTGAATGGCGCCACATGGAGTTTGGACGGTGGGGAGTATATTGTCACGTAGTGGTGACGGCAGTCGAAGCAGCGATGAAGACGGACGAAAGAGTCTTCTAAAAGAACTGTTTATTGGGCTGACTTGCACACAAAATGGACTGAATCACTCGGCGGCGGAGAAGCGACAAGCGTGCTCGGCGGTCGTCGAACAGAATGCCCGCCGCTGTCGGCCGTGCTCAATTTAAAGCTGATAGCGAACATTCGAGATAAAGAGTGCAAAGTTACTAGAACATTCCGGAACAACGTAGAATCAGCTCTGCCTGGCTGCGATCAATCGAGATAAATCTAGTCGCGTCTTGCGTCGCAAACAAAGCGATAAAGTGGTGTCGCGGCAGATTTAAAAAACTAACAAACACTGCAAATATTCGCGGCAATGTATAGACGAGCAGCATCTATAGAATTGTTTGAGGTAGCGGTGCTTGGCTTTCTGTGTGCGTCATACGGCCGCTTGTTGACGTCACCACATTATTCTTGCCATCATTGGGATTTTCTGTACCATCTGACACCACTAATATTAGCAAAAAAGCCCACGCCGCCGGCTTTTCCTGTGATGGGACTGGTGAGAAGCCTCGGTTACATGAATGCTGCAGAAGTCGAGTCCAGTCAACTTTTTGAGGGAAAGAGTAGGTTTCGAGAAGGAAACGGGTGACTCGTCCGCTACTCTCTTCCTCGACGTTTTTGCACTTTCCCTCAAAAAGTCGATTCGAGTCGAGTTGTGTTGCATTCATGTAAACGCGGCTATACTTTCGAATGAAAAGTGTTTAGGCGAGGACAGCGTACCACTCTTAAATGGCGACCGAACCAGCAAACAGGACCATTCACACAGAAACATTGTAGCAGCCTGAAGCAGTACGCCTGTTAAAATATTTCTTTCGGCGAACTACGCGAGCTGCAAAAACACTGAAAAGGAGGCCGAGCAACACTGTTCTTCCGCTGGCTCCGATAGAACGGCCCATGTACAGCACACACACGAACGCGCAGCAGCTCACACAACATCCTTGAACCAGGACGGGACCTTCATGGGTGAAAAGCGGAACTGGCTTCGTCGGACACTTCCTCTCAGCCCTCCCCACTTCCACCACCTTTTCCGCGGCAGCACGTCCGGTAATTCACGCTACGCTAAGCGCTGGCGGATGAACGGTTGGACCGGGGAGCCGGAAGCAGCGCGCCGGAAGTGTCGGTGGCGTGTCGTCACGGGCCTCTGCACCGACGGCCAATCGCCGGCCCGAATCGGCCGCTGGCCTTCCGCGACTGCGCGCGGCTCGGCTCTAAGCGGCTTCTGCTCTACAGAGGCGAGGATTCGGCTCCGCTTGCTGCATCTCTACCCCGCCTCGCATCCGCTGTGACGCCGCCGACAGTCGGCAAAGGTCGCCAGGTCACGGCGACTCTATGGCCGGAGGAGGCCGTCCCGGTCATGAATCTCAGCGTGTTACGAAACAAGTACGAATGCTTGTATGACAGTAAGGAGTGACAGCTGGCTGACAATGTATGATGAGACTGTAATAGCGGCTAGGTGTGTCTGTAAAGTATAGAGATAAAGATAGAGATGGTGGAGAGTGAGGCAAGGAATGTTTCTAGGGCCCTGTTGACCCACTCCCCTGAACTAAGCGTGGGTTGAGAGGTACAGCCGCGACCAATATAATAATACAGGTTACTTAGTTCGCAATCAAGAGCTAGACTTATTTTAACTTCTTAACCGAACCTGAGAAAGAACTCAAGGGAGAACCGGCCGCATCTTACCATCATCACCATACTGAGAACACTTATTTATTGTTCCAAAGGCGCCTTCTCGAGCTTTTTTGCGAGCAAATCCACTGCTTGCTGGCACCAGCGACCTATTATCTGTTAGCCACGCTGCGGAGATGCACGGAATAAGCTAACACGTACTTAACGGCTGCTAATGTGAGTCACAAATTGATTATTGATGTGTGGCGACTCGCGCTGACTATCCCTCCGAGCCTTATTTCTGGTTGACGAGCCTCGAAAGCATTAGTAATACTGAACTCATCACGACACACTCTCCTCAAGATCAATTTCGAGATAAAAACCAGAAGATTTTTCTGCTCATGATTATCTTCCTCTACTTTATTGACCCCACAATAGTTATACGGCCATTTTACGTCAGGACTACAAAATTTCAGAAATCTGTTTTTTCCTTACACTGTCAAACAATGGAACCACCTGCCTGCTTTGACTGTTCAAAGTACTAACATAAATTCTTATGAGCGTTCTTTCGAAACTCATTTTTTGTAGCCCTCTCCTGCTTGGGTGGCATTGCTCACTACTGTATTTGTAAATAAATAAATAAATGAAGTCTAACTGTGTATAGCTCATTACTTCGGTGCCGTGTGTCTGCGCTCAGGCAGATTTAATAGTTTATTGTACTCTTTTTTCTACAATTTATTTCGAACACACACGCACAAAAGAAAAAAGCCGTTAACTTCAAATCAGGTAGGGAGCAAAGCTGGTGCCGAGGACAAGTAAATAACGGCAGTATTTTGAAAGCAACAGGTTAAGGGTGTGTCTTCACTTCTGAAGACACGGGCAGGGAAACCCAGAGCAAGCAGGAATGAAGATGAACCGGATATGTGAGTTGTCGCACGCGCTCGCAAACGGAATGACGGGACAACTTTCACTAACACAAGCGTGTTGTAGGGGGAGACCCCTGGAGCCCCTCAAACTGCTTATCCACAATGAAAAAAATCCAAAAGCGTGCTTCACTGCAGCGCTGCAGCTTTTGTAGGGAAAGCCCCGAGGACATTCCAAGGGGACGACTGATCCACCCGCACTCTCGGCTTATGCCGCCTCCCTTTTGACAAGCCAAGGACGCTGCGGAATATGCATGAAGGTGGCAGCCTTTGACGGGCGCGCATCAAGAAACACGGGAATCCGAGCGGCGCCGGCAGGGGCGTGGCGTTGCTTCTAGAGATGGGTACACCGCGCGGTGACAGATCATCGGGCGCCGAACATGCTAAGTCGGAGCCGCCGAGTTACACGCCGGAAATTCCGCTTAGCAATACGGAGATTGGGCTTTGCGCCCTATTGCGGCAAGGCTGAGCTGGTGATGCGGCGTAAACAAGAACAAAGTTTCGGTGCGATGAATATGGAGGGGTTATTTCCTGCGCTGTCATTCCGTTCCGGCCCTCCTGTAACTGCTTTTTTTCCGGCCTTAATAAACCACTTCAACACGCTGCTAGCTATTTGCCAGCTGTATGCCAGCAATTTTCTAGCTTTCTGCGACGTTTCTGGGTGCTCAAATTGTGATTCTTCTACAACGCCCTGTAAACATATGTTTCAGAAAATAAAGAACCACCATTCATTTCGTAGTTTAATCGTCATTGTTACGGAGCGTGGCCCAAAAGCGTTGCTGTCATTTCTGATTGCTTACGCCCTCGTCTTATATATTTAAAACTCTTACTTCCGTTTCTCTGGCTTATTCACGAGTTGATTTCTTGTTTATGCGCACAGCTAACACTTCCAATTCTGCGCTAGGGTAATTCGTTCACAACATCAGCATACACCACGCAACATTTTGCATCTAATTGCTGTGGGTGTATCAGCAGGGTTTAATTTGTTTAATATGTCAGTTTTTTTTTAAGTTTTGAAGAACGAGAACCTGAGAAGTGTGTTTCTCATTATTACGTTGTCAAGTACACTCCGCGAGCTGTCCACATTTCGCGAGCAATCTACTTTGGTTAGTAAACACTTTAGAAGCGCCTCACGTACTAGTTTTGTGTTGTTAATTCTCTCAATTCTAGTTTAGGTTACAGTCGCTTTTAATGAGGAAAGGCCCTAGAGAGGACGTGGGTTGTAGCGTTTTTTTTTTTTCAGCAGTGGTGAATTGCGAGAAGCATAGTTATTCCTCCGAAATTATGAGTTATTTCAAACTTGAACTGATTAAATTAACTATTCATGTGCTCAAACATAACTCATACCAGCGGTTTTCCGTGAAGCTGAAAGCTATATCGACAACACTTCGTCCTGTCGTTGTTGTTCATCCAGACTTATTCCAAGGGGCTCATAAATAAAAATTGAGGAATCTGGCAAAACGAATAACGAATTCTGAGAGATTTTGAGGAATTTGGACTTAAAATCGAGGAAACAAAGAAGTGAGGGTTAAAATAAATTAATTAAAAAGTAATAATCATAAATAAATAAGGTTTGAGAGAAAAGTAAAGGGAAATAAAAGTTAACGCAAAAATCTACCCGGTCTCGATAACATACCTGCGTAGTAGCTCACACACCAGCTTAAGAGCATGCCCTTTGACGGTTGCACCGAAGGAGAGAAGGATGGGATGAGTGAACGGCAGCCCTAATTGGTCGAGGGGAATTTGCAAATCATTAATTTCCTGCCTTTAAAACCGCCGGCAGGAGAGGATGAAACAGTCTGAGGATTCAACGGCCGCGCATGACGCACATACATTCGACGGCGTGGACCTCGAATGGCATAAATAAACATTGAGACGAGGAATTCTGCGGCGCAATAGCGTCATGGAAACCTCGCATAGTCTTGAAGCGCATGAAGGAACTTTCCATTGGAATTTTAAATGTTCGCAGTCCGCTGCATCAAGGATTGGCTCGTGTCTTGGGATCTGGTGTAGTTGGAAACGTTCATAGCAAGACGTATAGTCAGCAGGATAACGTTTGGAACGAGTAGGCAACAGGGCCATTCAGGCCTGTCTTCTACCTCGTGTTTTGTCTTTTTTTTTTTTGCTCCTTAAAATGAAGAATGAACGAAGTACACTCTAGGAAGCAAAAAGAAAACTTAGCGGCACTGTTAAGAATTGATCTCACGGTCCATCGTGAGGAAAAAAAAACATGCATAAAAAGTCGCGTTTTCCGTATCTTACAAGTTTCCTGGAAATGCTGTTGTCAGGTAACAACGGCAACCACCGCTACAAATGCTGTTCGCTCGAAAATAAGCCCTTGAGCCATGCCACGCAGACGTGTGTCATCGATCTCTCGACGTGCGTAGCTTAATTTACATGAACCCTTCTTCTATTGCGCGAGTATATAAAACTGTGCGATAAAGCGGTGAACCCAAGAAACGGTCTATGGGTCTAGGAGTTTAATAACCCAGCACCTCGGGTCTGCTCCAGCGGTATGAAAATTATTACGACAAAAAAAAAAAACGATCGCGGACTCAATTCCAGTTCTTTGTGGCCGCTACGAAAACTGAGGCAATCGAAAAATATTCCAGCGTGCAGACGCTTTCCGCTGCGTTTCCCACCAATCCGTAATTTGTCTTCATTTCCTGTTTTGGCATGAAGGACTAGCGCCGCACTACACGCTATTTATGTCGATGTTATTTTGTGTTTCTGCCCCGTAGAACATAGCTACGCTAAAAAGGATCCTTTTTTTTGTTTGCAGTTTCTTCAATACTAAAATAGGCTAAAATATATTTCTATTGCTTTTCCAGACACGTATCAGCCGCACAGACATTAATTTGTTTCAGTAAATAACTCGACGGACTTCCAGTGAGGAACCCAATATCAAGACCTGACGCTGCGTGTGGGCTTCGCCCTTTGGCGCTGGAACTCACGCTTTCAGCGTGGAACACGGGAGAGTTTTGCAACCTCCGCCTCAAGGCACTGGACCCTGAACTGCGCCGTCGTCTTGCACGTAACTTACTACGTCGCGAAGCAACATTGTTATGCCGTTTATGGATCGGCGTTGCTTTTACCAACCACTATGCTTTCCGGATGGGGATGGCCGACAGTCCTTCCTGTGAAAGCTGTGGTTGTGGGGAGACCATCGCTCATCTTCTCTGTGAGTGCCCTGCATTTGCGAGTGCAAGACATACACTGTGTTGTGCCCTGGACCGCCTCGATCCTCGCCCATTAACAGAGCAAAAGATCCTCGGTCCGTGGCCACAGCAGTCGACTGCCCTCAAGGCATGCAAGGCACTTTTTGCCTACTTGAGAGCGATTGGATTGAGTGACAAATTGTGACGGCGTTGTGCGTGCGTGCGTGCGTGCGTGCGTGCGTGCGTGCGTGCGTGCGTGCGTGCGTGCGTGTGTGTGTGTGTGTGTGTGTGTGTGTGTGTGTGTGTGTGTGTGTGTGTGTGTGTGTGTGTGTGTGTGTGTGTGTGTGTGTGTGTGTGTGTGTGTGTGTGTGTGTGTGTGTGTGTGTGTGTGTGTGTGTGTGTGTGTGTGTGTGTGTGTGTGTGTGTGTGTGTGTGTTATGCCTTTTTCCCCTTCTCTCTTCCTCCTTTTAGTCCCCTAATCCCTCTTCCCCAGTGCATGGTAGCCAACCGGAACCCCTTTCTGGTGAACATCCCTGCCTTTCCCTCCTCCTCTTTATCTATCTATCTAGTAAATAACTCGAATGATCTGAATAACTTAATGATGATGAACGACGTGTTGGATAATCATTTTACAAAAACAGCAAGAAGCTATCTCTGATGGCTGCAAAGTACAAAGTGAGGACCGTATTGGAGCCTGTTGCAGGTTCGCATAACATGCAGATGATGTGATGCTTTTATTTTTTTTTATGCGTGCAGTCATAAGACCTAACCGCTGCAGTTTATAGCTGAGCGTTACACTTTTACGCAGAACAGCGTGAACGAAAAAAATTCAGGCTCAATACGACTTTCGCGTCTGGACAATCATCGCGACTCGCGAGGATGAATATTTGAACTTGTCGTGGAAATAAATTTTTCTCACGGTGTGCGGCAGCTTCTGTCGCCGTAATCGGCCGCTTTACCTCACTGACTACGGCCCCCGACTAGACGCCGGAGACAAGCGACATTTAAGCGCTTTGTCGAGCACATGCACAGGAATCTATGCTAATTCCTCAATAAATGTTGGACTCAGACAGCCTTACATATTGAGCTGTTCTTTTTTTTCTCTCTCTGTCTCTACTACCGGAGTCATTCTATCCGTAAATAAATATGCATTAATACTAATCCCAACAGCACGGGGTCTCAAACACGCCGCTCTCATAGCCTTGTGCGGCCCGCTAGCATTAAAGGCTTTATTCTTTTTTTCTTGATGAACATCACTCCTTTCCCCCCTTTTACCCTCTGATAATCTACGTCCGTAAATAACAATTCCTGCACTTCCGGTCATCCCTGCCAACGTCGCTAGTTAGCTTTAAGTGACAAGGGGATAGAATCTTTAAATGCGATTGAAAGAGCAAAGGAAATAGAACTTCAAAAAAAAAAGGAAACATTTTCAGTTTACCAGTAGAACTCATCGACGGTGTTTTCAAGTTATTTGCTTTGATCGTTTGCGCTTAAACTTACATTAGACTACTAGTTTTTTGCACTTGAATTCATCCTATCTTTCTGCCGGCCCATGCATGGAAGGCAAAATTTGTCAGTGCGGCCTGCGTGGCGAGGTGAGTTGTAGACACTCCATAACCTTCTTCCCCAACCCCTTTCTCCCCTATCACACTCTTCCTCCTCCCACACCCTCGCCTCACGATAGGTTCACCCTGCTCGCTGGGCCAGCATCTGCAGTGCCCAGGATTCCAGGCACGACAGCACGGCACGACGGTTAAGAACAGAAGTGGGTTGGGCCCTCTGCGCACTTCCGACCATATGAGCGGTATGTATCTTGACCTCTATTGTTCTCTCTTCTATTTCACACCGTACCGCAGCGGTGGCCAAGTGGTTTTAGCATCCGCGTCGTATGAGGGAGGTGCGGAGTTCGAACAGCTGTGCTGCTCGGTATCCACTGATTTCTGGTGCGTACAAGTATTCCCTTCGCTTGGTGCTGCGCTTCTCATGGGTGAAGTGCTTGGAATATAGCTGTTTGGCCTCACCTTATGAACACGAAAAACACCTTGGGCCAAGCCGCCCTTTGAGCAAGCTTGTCTTGACTCTTGAGCCACTAAAATGCAGCATCATCAGCATTTCAATGCTTGCGTTCCTTCCCCAACAGTGTGGTCTAGAGACACACCGGGATAATGACTTGCCACACCTTTACGTTCTTCATATAACCTAATTTAAAATAATTGCTCTGCAGGGAGCCTGCTCCATATTATGGTGAATGCGTTCACGGTTCGCCAACATCAGCACCCCCCCCTCCCCACCTTTTCTCACACCATCAAAAGGGCACTTGAGGACAGCTTCATGCAATTCTTTTTTTTTTCGTAAAAATAGACTCTACGTTGATGTTTGTACGGCAGGAAAAGAAGAATTTATTGCAGAGAAAATTGGATTTAAAAATGAAACATTTTTGTCCCCCAGCTTGATGCAAACTCGTGACGTTATAATCACCACTCCTCTTCCTACACCCACTTCCCGCAGGACAGATCTGCAATTAGGACTGGTTTCAGCTAGAGGGACGCAAAAAGTGCCCATTCTGAGGGACCGAAGTTGTTCCATTTATAAATGTGTACCTGCGGCTTTCTCAGTGCACACGCTTAGGCAAGGTCTGGAGGTGCTTCACCAGCTCTGAGGCATTTGAGGCCGGGTCTCCTTGGCTAGTGTTAAGTGCTTCGTCACAATAGAGCCTGTTCACGTCATGTCATTTGCTCGCGCCTCTGCAGGCAGCCATGGCGCACAACAAGATGCTGGTCGCATGGCATCGCGTCCACTTGAGGGAGACGCATCTATTGTCTGACATATCCGATAATGGGCTTACGATAATGACCCCGACCTCAAGGTGTGACAGAGGGGACTTTTGTCAGCGCCCTTCAACACACCTATTACAGAAGCGGGGTGACTGCCCACTCCCCATCTCCCTTTGGGCAGAGCATATTGGGCCCCTGAGTAAAGTTCACTTTATCCTCACACCCGTATGGAGGTTTGGGAGGGCGCAGGAGCGCTGAACGCACCCGACAAGCCCGTAAGAACTGCGATGGCAGACAATCGGCCGGTTAACCATAACCACCGCTGGTTAACAAGCGCCTGAAAACTATTTGGAAATGCTCCCTATTCCCTACCGGCTGACGAGGAGATGAGGCTTCGGAATGCCTGGCAAATGCTAAATCTAAAGCCTGGTTCACATGCAAGCGACTAAGCCACGATGCTTTGGAAAGAGAGCAACCCTCCTTCATCATGGTGGTGCGGCACGTGACGCAGGCAGAAGCTGTAGACTTCTTTTGCAAGGATTATGGCCAGCAAAACGAGGCGAGCAGCAGCGTGGCACAGCTTCGTTGCAACACGCCAGGCACGTAACTCTCTGCTCGTTGCGGCCGTTGTGGTAGCCACAAAGTATGTAGGTGAATGCAGCCAGCTGCACGGTGACAGCTTTCGCTAAGTTCAGCGAGTTGCTGCTGGATTCTGTGAGCCGCCACCAACGAACCGGCTGAGGATAAACCTAACATCCTTATTTCTGCAAACTTTACCGATGCGTTTTGTCTGTGTACTTTTTTCTACGTGTTTTCGGTCAGCAACATTGGCGTCGAGAAGATGTGAGGCCTGGGAAAAGTACGAGGCCTCAGGACCTTCGCCGGACGCTGAAAGGACATTCGCGCTTCAGAACAACCGCCATGCCGACAAAGCAGGGGCACAGCGGGAACCTACGCATTTCGTAAATCCGCTTCTCGCAACCTGCTACAGTTCGCCCCTTGGAAGCTATGCTTGGTTCACAGTCATGGAACCCGTGACTTCACGCTCAAACCACCTTTTAAAATTTCTGCAACTATTCGTTGCTGCACACGCCTTATGAGAACCGTGGTATATATGTAGTGAGAGCCACCAGATCGACAAAGTATACCTTCACCTCTTCTTGCTGGTAAACGGCAAGCCGCGACATTCAATCATTATTTGTGTCATGCAAACCACGCAAGAAAGATTAAAGGCACTGAGGACACAGAAACAGGGCTCACGTTGATTTGTCGTCTTTAGTGTTACTGTGGTTGGCTTTGTACGGTCTAGATGTATCCCACGCATCTCGATGAACCATACTGGGGGATAGTGGTTATGGTGCGCGGCAGCTGACCCGAAAGACGCGGGTTCGATTCCGGCTGTTGCGGTCGAATTTCGATGGCGGCGAAATTCTAGAAACCCGTGTGCTGTGCGATGTGACGTTAAAGAAATTATCCGGAGCCCTCCACTACGGCGTCCCTCATAGCCTCGGTCGCTTTGGGACGTTCCCCACAAACCAAAACAACCACCTTTTCGCATCTTTTTTGCCCTAAGAGCTCGCGGTTTTGACGGCAAGCCTTATAGAACAAAGGACTTGTAGAAAGCGCTGCTTACGTCTTCTAGCTGGCCTGCACTGATGAGCACGCGTTAAATGTGTCAACGCCAAAGATATATGTTGGCGGCACTTTCCAAATTACGTGCCTCTGCTGACAACGAAACGGTATCATGCACAATTCTAGCCGCAAAGAATAATGCAGTTTATAGACACCAACGTCATCCACGCATGGCTCAGAAAAGTTTCAAATGGTCGGGAAAAGATGAGGAATACGAAAGTACCCGAAAACGACTGTCGGACAGCGAATGACAGCCGCTGTTATATGAAAGCTCCGCCACGCTAACTTAAAGTGCATTCTCCTCGAACGAACAAGCAATACTACTCCATCAGCTCGTTTTCTTATTCGCGAATACGAAATTCAAAATGCTTTTCCGAGCAAAGCGCGCATGCTAACTGCCCCCGCCGGCCGCTACGTCAAGTGAGGTTTCGTTTGCGTTGGGCGTGCTTGCGCGAAAATACGTTGAAACGCAGTGATGAAGCGTTTCGCGTCCAAAGCGCGTGACAGTCGTCAAACCGCCAACGGTGCCAGATGCGGACGGCCGAATAATACCGTTTTTTTCCGCTAAATTTCATCCTCACTTTGAGCGAATTGTCTCTTCGCGTGTAGTAACGCTCTATTTAGGTGAAGATTCTTCCTTTATTTATTTTTTCAGAAGCAGCTAAGTTTCGACTGGGGCAAAGTACTGACAAGAGAGAGTTGAAAAGAAAAGAAATGAGATGCGCTACTGGGAAGCGCTAAACCAATTACAGCACCGACGTCCACGCCCTCAAACTTACGCACCTAAAAGATCCGTAAAAATGCATACTAAAAAAAGAAAAAAAAGGAAGGAACTGCGTCCACCTAAAGGGAATGCCATATGCTGCCACGGCATCGACCGTTCAATTTTCGAAACAGCGTACTGCAGCGTGACTAACTGAGTAGTTTTGAAGGCTGCAAGCGCTGGATGCAATCGTTCCAGGTAACTCTACAGACACTTCGTCGATCAATAGCATCAAGTCACCTGCACTGCTCAGGTGCGCATATTGCGACTTGAAATAGGCTGTCGAAAGAAGCCCACTGAGACGTGTACACTGCACAGGATGTCTGCTAACTTTCCTAATATCTTGAGGACCAAAAACAAACAAGCAACAAACTACCTTTCAGCCCGCAAAGAGCCGCGACACGTCGCCCAGTTTGCAAATGAACTCGTTCGACTGCTTTCAAAATGAAATCCCAGTAAATGCTAGTTCTGTCATATATTTAGTTGACCGATACCCTTGTTACACTGGCAGATCTCATTGATCTGCAACCAGCTACTATCGAACTCGGTGTGCGAAGCTATTAGCAGAGCTAATGGACCTCTTTCCGTTTGCGGAACCCTCTTGCGGCCGCCAGACTAAGTAGGTTTGCAGGGTCAGGTCGCCAAGGTAAGTAGTGGTTTATTAATGAAAATACGAAAATGAAGAAAAGGTTGTTGCCAGCCACGGCAATTGCTGTTTAATATCTCAAGCACAGGAGCTGCGGCCGGCGGAAATGAAATTAAGGAACGGGGTAGGGGGGGGGGGGGGGGGTGGCTGATTTTGAGGGCAGTAGTTAAAAGCAGCGCTGGCCTCCCCTAGTCAGAGACGACTGGGGTGTCAGTCATCTGTGGACACGCTTTCTGGGCTGTACTTGATCTGTTCAATCCGTGATTAAAGGAGGTTGGCGAGCCTGACTGTGTCTTCTTTCTTGGGGTCGGTGAGCGCGATCACCAGGCGTACTTCTGCGAAGGCCTAGAAGATGCTATAGTCGGATACAACTCAAGAACGAAGAGGCTTTTCCCCGTCAAAGGAGCCCCTGCCAGGCAATGGTGTCGGCCGATTCTCATCAGCTATACTAGCCTGATAATGCAGGGAGCGAATCGACAATGCAGGGAAGGGACTACCCCCTTTCATCTGCATTGTCACACCATAGCAGGATCATGAGAATCGGCCGATGCCGTTGGCTGGAATTGGGTCTTTCGACGGGGAAAAGCCGCTTCGTTCTTGAGTTATATCCGAATGTAGCCGCATTTACATGAATGCGACACAAGTGAGCTCTAGTCCCCTTTTGCAGGGAAAGAGCAGGTTTTGAGAAAGCAAGGCCTGACTCGACCTCTACTCTCTTTTTAGAACTTTTTGCACTTTCCCTCAAAAAGTGGACTGGAGTCGACTTCTGTCGCATTCGTTCGCACTGCACCTAATTATTGTACCTCAGTTCGCCGCGTTGTTGACTGAGGGAACGTCGTTCGTGGATGAACACGTGCAGCAAACTCCTCCCTCATTTTTGCCTCCCGTATTCGGCAAAAAATGTCGGACGAGGAGGCTTGTCGCATTCAAAGGACGTTCGATCCTGGCCGCAAATGCTGCATGCATTTTGATGTCGATAATGCAAAAACGGCTGTGTACTGAGCTATCGAACCAGTTTTTAAAGAACACGATAGGGTCCGAACCAGTCCAAACAATTGTTGTTTAATGCAGAAATCAATGTGCCTATCAGTCAATCAACCGACGCTTTGGGCTGTGTCCCCAAGCACGACCTGCGCCTGTATACCTTCTGCCGTGCTAGCGAAGCACTAGCGCTACTACTCTCTCAAAGATCGGTGAAGATGGCCTTGTGATGGCGGCAGATCTAAGAGCACATTAGAGAGCTTTAACCCCACCGTACGGTAAACACGGTAACTACGGCAGCTGCTATCGTGGCTAGCGAATGTGGCTAGGCAAGCCTCGCAACGGTAGCAACGGCAACGCGTTACCGAATTTTCCGTATACGGCAGTGCGGCTACGCTAAAACTGTCTATTATCGGCAGCTGTTTCATGCTCACGGGAAGGACTCGTGCGACGCAAATACTCGCCTGAAAGCTGGAACAAACTTCATCTGTATAAAAGTGAAGTTCCTACTGGCTTCATTAGCTCTTGAATATGTTGACAGTGAAGTTTGTCACGCTGTACGTATGTGTTTACCTAGCGGTTTACCGTGGCTGCGGACGTGGTCAAAGAATTAGAATTTGTATTATTTTCAATTCTTCCTTGCCTCTCCGTATGACAGCATAATCGGCGTTTACATGAACCCGACACGGCCGGATTGAGCCGGGATGTCGGACTCGAAGTCGTGTGGGGGAGTCGACTGGACTCGACACCTCAACTCCGCCGCAAGGGGTGGATTGACTCGAAGCCCTCTCCGCAAATTACACTTAATCCTCTTTCACACTTGGGGAAAGCATTTTCTACAGGAGAGAACACAAGTGGAAGCCGGTTTACTACTCGTGTAGTCGCACCTCCCAGGGCGCGCCGCTAGCATTGACTCGCTCGTATCGAGTTGGTCGGTCCTTGCTCACCTCGATACGCTTACTCACTCGCCGCTGTCGCGTTCATGTAAATGCCGCGAGGGCAGAATTCCGCAAAAGTGGGAAAGAGCAGCTTTTGTCCACTTGCGAGCATACCCACATGCGCGGAAGTAACCAGTCATTTTTAAGCTGCGTCGCGCCCTCTTGGCCCAAGTTTGCGGAGCCTGGGCTCGATGCAGAACAGAGGGCGCTTTATTCGAGAGTGAGTTTTCATCCGGCTTCGCTGCATGCTATAGAATGAATTGTTAGTGATGGCACGTGACAGTACCGGCTTGTCGAATGCTTCATCTTTCCCTGCTACCTTCCTATAGGCTGTAAAGACTGTTGCAGATGTCGGATTCGCCTTCGCCTCTTCAACGAGCTCTGCTGCAGTTATCTGCAACTTGACACTTACTCGTGAGTCTTCTTTGATGTTTATGATGATGAAAGCCGTGGTGCTAGACAGTATCGTGATGATGACCATACTCTCTGTAGCGGGTTGCCACTACTGAAATGGGATGTCAGAGATTCTACATGGAAAGAGTGTGGAATGTTATCCACGTCGTCCATATGTAGGCGCTTAGAGCAGTGTTCAGGAGTGACGTACCGGGCAGAGGCAAAGGTTCAGACTTCCGCGGAAATTTTTTCGGAAATTGGCTCTTCAGGACAAGGCCACACTAGACCGATTACAGCTAGCAGCACATGTTTATTGGGCCAGGGCGTAGTTAATGATACGCGCACAAAAAAAAATACCGCGTCTCAGAGTTTGTCCAAGCAGTTTCCTTTTGTCGAATCAGCACAAAACAAAACCAGAGAAATTTTTTCGGAAATTGGCTCTTCAAGACAAGGCCACACTAGACTGATTACAGCTAGCAGCACATGTTTATTGGGTCAGGGCGTAGTTAATGATACGCGCACAAAAAAAAAATACCGCGTCTCAGAGTTTGTCCAAACAGTTTCCTTTTGTCGGATCAGCACAAAACAAAACCAGAGAAATTTTTTCGGAAATTGGCTCTTCAAGACAAGGCCACACTAGACTGATTACAGCTAGCAGCACATGTTTATTGGGTCAGGGCGTAGTTAATGATACGCGCACAAAAAAAAAATACCGCGTCTCAGAGTTTGTCCAAACAGTTTCCTTTTGTCGGATCAGCACAAAACAAAACCAGAGAAATTTTTTCGGAAATTGGCTCTTCAAGACAAGGCCACACTAGACTGATTACAGCTAGCAGCACATGTTTATTGGGTCAGGGCGTAGTTAATGATACGCGCACAAAAAAAAAAAATACCGCGTCTCAGAGTTTGTCCAAACAGTTTCCTTTTGTCGGATCAGCACAAAACAAAACCAGAGAAATTTTTTCGGAAATTGGCTCTTCAAGACAAGGCCACACTAGACTGATTACAGCTAGCAGCACATGTTTATTGGGTCAGGGCGTAGTTAATGATACGCACACAAAAAAATACCGCGTCTCAGAGTTTGTCCAAGCAGTTTCCTTTTGTCGAATCAGCACAAAACAAAACCAGAGAAATTTTTTCGGAAATTGGCTCTTCAAGACAAGGCCACACTAGACTGATTACAGCTAGCAGCACATGTTTATTGGGTCAGGGCGTAGTTAATGATACGCGCACAAAAAAAAAATACCGCGTCTCAGAGTTTGTCCAAACAGTTTCCTTTTGTCGGATCAGCACAAAACAAAACCAGAGAAATTTTTTCGGAAATTGGCTCTTCAAGACAAGGCCACACTAGACTGATTACAGCTAGCAGCACATGTTTATTGGGTCAGGGCGTAGTTAATGATACGCGCACAAAAAAAAAATACCGCGTCTCAGAGTTTGTCCAAACAGTTTCCTTTTGTCGGATCAGCACAAAACAAAACCAGAGAAATTTTTTCGGAAATTGGCTCTTCAAGACAAGGCCACACTAGACTGATTACAGCTAGCAGCACATGTTTATTGGGTCAGGGCGTAGTTAATGATACGCACACAAAAAATACCGCGTCTCAGAGTTTGTCCAAGCAGTTTCCTTTTGTCGAATCAGCACAAAACAAAACCAGAGAAATTTTTTCGGAAATTGGCTCTTCAAGACAAGGCCACACTAGACTGATTACAGCTAGCAGCACATGTTTATTGGGTCAGGGCGTAGTTAATGATACGCGCACAAAAAAAAATACCGCGTCTCAGAGTTTGTCCAAACAGTTTCCTTTTGTCGGATCAGCACAAAACAAAACCAGAGAAATTTTTTCGGAAATTGGCTCTTCAAGACAAGGCCACACTAGACTGATTACAGCTAGCAGCACATGTTTATTGGGTCAGGGCGTAGTTAATAATACGCGCACAAAAAAAATACCGCGTCTCGGAGTTTGTCCAAGCAGTTTCCTTTTGTCGAATCAGCACAAAACAAAACCAGAGAATTTTTTTCGGAAATTGGCTCTTCAAGACAAGGCCACACTAGACTGATTACAGCTAGCAGCACATGTTTATTGGGTCAGGGCGTGGTTAATAATGCGCGCACAAAAAAAAATACCGCGTCTCAGAGTTTGTCCAAGTAGTTTCCTTCTGTCGGATCAGCACAAAACAAAACCAGAGAATTTTTTTCGGAAATTGGCTCTTCAAGACAAGGCCACACTAGACTGATTACAGCTAGCAGCACATGTTTATTGGGTCAGGGCGTAGTTAATAATACGCGCACAAAAAAAAATACCGCGTCTCAGAGTTTGTCCAAGTAGTTTCCTTCTGTCGGATCAGCACAAAACAAAACCAGAGAATTTTTTTCGGAAATTGGCTCTTCAAGACAAGGCCACACTAGACTGATTACAGCTAGCAGCACATGTTTATTGGGTCAGGGCGTAGTTAATAATACGCGCACAAAAAAAAATACCGCGTCTCAGAGTTTGTCCAAGTAGTTTCCTTCTGTCGGATCAGCACAAAACAAAACCAGAGAAATTTTTTCGGAAATTGGCTCTTCAAGACAAGGCCACACTAGACTGATTACAGCTAGCAGCACATGTTTATTGGGTCAGGGCGTAGTTAATAATGCGCGCACAAAAAAAAATACCGCGTCTCAGAGTTTGTCCAAGTAGTTTCCTTCTGTCGGATCAGCACAAAACAAAACCAGAGAATTTTTTTCGGAAATTGGCTCTTCAAGACAAGGCCACACTAGACTGATTACAGCTAGCAGCACATGTTTATTGGGTCAGGGCGTAGTTAATAATACGCGCACAAAAAAAAATACCGCGTCTCAGAGTTTGTCCAAGTAGTTTCCTTCTGTCGGATCAGCACAAAACAAAACCAGAGAATTTTTTTCGGAAATTGGCTCTTCAAGACAAGGCCACACTAGTCTGATTACAGCTATCAGCACATGTTTATTGGGTCAGGGCGTAGTTAATAATGCGCGCGCAAAAAAATAAAAATACCGCGTCTCAGAGTTAGTCCAAGCAGTTTCCTTTTGTCGGATCAGCACAAAACAAAACCAGAGAAATTATTTCGGAAATTGGCTCAAGACAAGGCCACACTAGACTGATTACAGCTATCAGCACATGTTTATTGGGTCAGGGCGTAGTTATAATGCGCGCACAAAATAAATACCGCGTCTCAGAGTTAGTCCAAGCAGTTTCCTTTGTCGGATAAGCACAAAACAAAGCCAGGGAAATTTTTTCGGAAATTGGCTCTTCAAGACAAGGCCACACTAGACTGATTACAGCTATCAGCGCATGTTGATTGGGTCAAGGCGTAGTCAATAATGCGCGCATGAAAAGAATATCGCGTCTCAAAGTTAGTCCAAACAGTTTCCTCTTCTCGGATCAGCGCGAAACAAAGCCAGAGAAAATTTTTCTTAAATTGGCTCTTCAAGACAAGGCCAGACTAGACTGATTACAGCTAGCAGCACATGTTGATTAGGTCAAGGTGTAGTTAATAATGCGCGCACGAAAAGAATATCGCGTCTCAAAGTTAGTCGAATCATTTTCCTTCTGTCGGATGAGCACAAAACAAAAACAGATAAACAGCTTGAAGCTTCCAAACCTAACCGCTAACCGAATGTCAATCAGTGATCAGATGAAGAAAGCACTGTCAAATATTTGTGCACTGCAATATGCTTCACGATAAACAGAAATCCATCACCCCTAGTGAGAAAAAAAAGTTATATATTTCTGAACTGTGACGGACATCCCGCCCCCCTCGCCTTCCTTCCTCGCTTCCGCACAAGTGACTCTCACCGCCCCTGCCGCGTTTACCTGCCCTAGGAATCTATTCCGCTAACATAAAGTACCGTCGGGCATCTGCTGCCCGCATTTTTCCTCTTCTTCAGCTAGAATAACGTTCTCGCAACAAATGCGCCCGTCCAACAAAATTGCTGGGTCATGGTGTCATCACCATCATCGCCGAAACTGATGATGCGTGCTAGAGTTGATTCGCTTGAATATCAGCTGACCTACGCACCATGTCCGCCAACTGACACCTCGGTTATGCTGAGCCGATTTCTTGACGCCGCCGCATCAAAACAGCCTCTCTCTGTAACTTCAGTGGACCCGCAACCATACCCTCCTGTACGCGTTGCACAACTTGGAGGAGAGCGCGATTCATGGACGGAGTGGTGCTCACCAACTTTCTGTACAACTAATGCGCACCAACTCACAGAGACGGGAAATGCCTCCTACGAGGAGTACGCAAAAAGAGAAGAAAAAAAAGCCACGCGGATTTATTTCTTTGTTTGCATGTTTGCTTATATATGTATTACTCCGGGATTTAACCCAGATTGCTTGAAATCAGTATGAGGTATTTCACTTTGACTATAGTCCAGGTGTGTACGCAAAAAATGATCGCGCCTTTCGAATCTGACATACGAAACGCGGTGTTCTGCTCAGCACTCGTGGGCCTCGATATGGGCTGCTCACATCGCTTCCGTTAACGACATCGCTGATGACGACGCTCATGTTTTCCAGCGCCGCTCATCCAAGCGAGGGGCGAACGGCGTCACGGCCGTGAACGCGGAGAAGCTCTCCGTCGGCGGCGCACTTTCCGACGTTCGCCGCTAGGTTTGCGGCGGGCGCTGGCATCGCCGACGCGCGCGCACGCGGTCGCGCTTGGGTGGCGCGCGCGCGCGCGGCAAGTGTTCGCTGCCGCTGCTGGCTCAGTCTTCGCGGCGGAACGCCAGAGTGCGCTAGCGTTGTCCGCTCTCGGTCCGCCAGCGCCGACGCGACCACGCACCTGGACAGGTGCGCGAGCTGCGTGTGTGTGTGTGCGTGTGCTCTCCGCCGTTGGCCGTGGTTGGCGCCACCGCCGCTCCGCTCTTGTTGTGGTGGTGGTCTTCGAGGAACGGCCCCCCCTCTCGTTTTATTGTGTGTACAACGCCACAGCGCGATTCCGTAGAACCACGTGCGAGTTTCTTTTCTCTCTGCATTCGCGGCATCTGTTTCCTTTATTTAAGTTCGGAGAAAAAAACGCTAGTGTGTATTAATTCTTCACTACTACTTCACGTGTGGAAGACGCTTGGATGTGCCCCTGCCAAAGCACCGACCATTCCTCACTTCCGTGATTGCCTCACGTTCTCGTTGAATTTGTGCTCGAAGAACCTCTGCATGGTTGCCGCGAAGTGAAGTGGAGAAACTGATCGTCGTTGGCAGTTCTAGGCTGGCGCTGTCGATGACGATGACAGCATCGTGCATCATGGTGTGACGGTTGGCGCCCGCGCGGTTTCCTCGAAACTTCGTCCCGCCGTTCTGTGGACCCCGCCTATACTTCCGCCGTCATTATTTCTTTTCACCTTGTGCTTGAGGCCGCTTCTGCGAATCCGAAGCGGCTAAACATCCGTGTTCTTGCCTCCTGCGAGGCGGGGTGTGTGAAAACTGGCCCCGTGTGTCCCACCATACTCTGACCCGTCGACCCACACTGCCGTTTCTGCCACTGCACTCTCCCGGGAAGGCAGGGAGGAAAATAGGATACCGTGTCGCTGCTGCCGTCGGAGTGACAGCCACCG
The DNA here is from genome assembly GCF_052857255.1 of Amblyomma americanum. Classification (NCBI taxonomy): domain Eukaryota; kingdom Metazoa; phylum Arthropoda; class Arachnida; order Ixodida; family Ixodidae; genus Amblyomma; species Amblyomma americanum. Next base: position 28,502,495 of record NC_135503.1, read on the forward strand.
TTGAACGACTCGCGGAATTCGACGCGCAACTAGGAAAGAGAAGGTACCGTAACGCTTGGCTTCTCTGCGGGAACGCGCACTACGGCAGCCTCTTACTGGGTCTTTATTATTTTATATTTGTTTTTGTTTTATTTTTACTTTTGTCACAGTGGGTGCCCCACTGTGAAGGACAGTCCGAGCACGGATCGCGCTCGAGGAAGGGGTCGCATTTCCCTCTTCAGATCTCCCTTCTGTCGTCAGTAAACCCAGAGACTCTGTCCCTATATAAGAGAAAAAAGGCATGTTTATATATATATATATATATATATATATATATATATATATATATATATATATATATATATATATATATATATATATATATATATATATATATATATATATATATATATAGTGCGATTTTGCATACTTTGGGAAGTGGCTCCTGAACATAAAGTTGTATAATTTTGAAGGAGCGTAGTCCAGCCACATTCACAGGCAAGCTTGGACAAGCATGGCCCCGATAAGCAGCGAGTGTATATCATGCTCGTTTAATGATGCAGGGGTTTGAAGGAGGGGGCTCCTACTTCAGTGCTTCCACCACCTTCTTCGTCTAAAAAATAGGGGCCAATAGGGCTTTCCAACAGAACATTTTTCGCCCCCGCCTTATTTCGTCCTTGGTCCATAGTCCACTTATTGTATGTAGTCCGATGAGCATCTCCATTGTATGCCCATCTCTTCTCAACTAAGGTACAGTACAAAATACGGGCAGGATAGAAATCACAGCTAACGGCTGTTGAGCGGCCGGACGCATCGACAAACTGCCTGCGAGACGGACAGCGTTGAAGTAATTTTCAAAATTCGCGCGTGGAGCCGTGCAATTTCTTAGCAACGGAGGTAATTAACGTGAATGCTCTTGGATTCATGCGCAGTGTTTATAGCCCATTTCGTTAATATTTCAATGGGCAAAATGTTGAGCGCAAAGTATTAAAAACGCTTGGAACGGAGTGTACTATCTAAGTATGAGCTACACCGAGCTCAGCCAAAGGCTCTGCAAAGTTGTACTGTGGCTACGATCATGACGTGTTTCCGAGTTATCGGGAGAGAGTATGGCTGTTCCTGCAAGTGCGCTGGAACCCCTCGGCCTCGTTTATCTGAAGGACATTGCTGTCATTCTTTTCTCGCTCATTTTGTTTTCGCTGAAGAAGATGATGCAGCATTTTTGCCACCGACGAGACATGTCGTGCGAAACTTATCAAGGAATGAGCGCTTCGTGCGAGAAGGGCTATGTGATTGCTCTAGACATGGTTTCAGCGCTGACTGAGCGCTTTAGCCTCCAGCGCGAAGACAGAAACAGCCAGGACGAGGGCCGTGCAGCGTTTTCAACAGGGTGTTAGCACAGCCGTACAGCTAATGCGGTAACGCGTCGCCATTACTGCCGCCGCCGGGCTCCGTAGCAGCACTTAGCATATGGCTATAGCAGCCTACTTTGCTCAATTAACGCAACACCTTAACAATGCATGTCGTCGTCTTCATCAACTTCCCCCCGGGAGCAATTGCTCCAGAACACGCCGCCACCAAAATGCCCTCCTAAGATGCGTTAAGTGGTCCCAAATTTTTATTGTGCACTGCCACTAAGGTCCGCAAACCCGGAGTTCGCCGATCTTTGCCTGTATTACCAAAATACACAGTCCCCAGTCGGCTCATTCATAGGACCATCAAAAAATACTTCTCTTGGATACGTCAAGCAAGCCCACGTGCAGGGTATTCTTCACCATGGTACTTAACAGAGAGAGGAGAGTTCAGGTGGAATGAAAAAGTTATAGATGCCAGTAAGACAGCTTGCGTGCTCTGAATGCGAAAGCCTGAGATGAAATAGGGAGTGGAATAATTTGGAATGAGAGGTGGATTAGTACTATTCACATGTATATACAGCAATGACTGTCAACAGGACCACTGTGACTACCGATGACGTCACACCAATTTATCGGGAGCATTTTTCAGTGGACGCCACCGCCGACGGCTGCCGTTGCTAATGCGGCATATTTTCATAATATATTTTCGATATTTCAATGAAAACAAAAGCTGCGTCACTCTTTTGTTTGTTTTATGTTTTGCGCGATACAATTCTTCAAGTGCAGTCAGAGATGGCGAAGAGAAGCCTCTCTTTCGCAGTCAAACAAATTAAGAAAGATAACACAACGACCACTGTAATATTTCTTCGTTGAAATACAAAGCAAACTAGCAAGCAGTACTAGCCGTCGCCAAAGTACAGAACACAATGTGAATAATGCATGCCAATTGCATTAAAGCAACAAGGAACGCACGAATTGTGCTTGAAAATACAAGCTAACGAATTGTAAGCAAATACATAAAATTAGAAGCAAATAAATTGGAAGTACAACGCGTATATAAAGCAGCGAAGGAAATATAATACAACAAGCTATTGAATTTGATAGTGGCATTTGCGAAATGACAGGAAACAAAAGAGGACAAAAATACGAGCACCCAAAACGGAAAAAAAAAGAAGAGCAGTCGTCACTTCTTAGTACGGGTCATGGCTCCTTGGAGGGAGATGACTTTCTGCATCCATGACGGAAGCGACGCGTACAGATTTTCCATGAAATCTGCATCCTTTTGGAGGCTCATCCATTCTTCATCCACCGCGCTCCATAGCTCATCAGCGGGAGAACTGTGAAATCCTCTTTTGCAGAGCCTGACTTTCATTGTTCCCCATACATTCTCAATAAGGTTCACGTCTGCTCCTTTGAGCGCCCAGTGGAGGCACCGCGATCCTCGATCGTTTAGGAGCTCCTCAACAACCTCTGCTGTTCGGACAGGTGGCAGGTCGTGTTGGAAAAGGAAATCTCCGTCAGGAAAAGGGCCGTCCAGAGCGTAAGGAATCATGACATAATCGAGAATGTCACAGCGCCTTACCGATGTCAGGCGTCCTTCAATACGGTGCAAGACGCCAAGTCCATCTCGGGACGCAGCTGCCCGCACACTGACAGCAGTGCGGCCACACGATGCCACTTCCTGGGGTCGTGGCGGTGTTGAGAGGGCGCCACACTCGTTGCTTTTGATCCCAGCGGGTTGTGAAGGTGGACTCGTCGGAAAATATTACACTTTGCCAGTCGCCCGCGGACCAGTTAGCGTGCTCAGTGGCGAATTTAAGTCGGGCCGTCTTGTTTGCGTCTGACAGGAGCGGCTTCTGCGCCGCCAGGTGGCTCTCGAGGTTTCCTTCCACCAGCCGTCATTTTATTATTGACACGCTCGCAGACACACCAGCGGCAGCACCTATGGGGAACCTGCGCTGCCAAGGTGGCACTGCAATTGTTCCATTCGGTGACTCAAAACTGCCTTTGTCAGCCGCTTGGGCCGCTGCAAACGCGAGAACACATTCTGCGCGATTAGATACCCGCGTTTGGCTGACAGCATTCATTGCCTAGCTTCTCTCGGCGTAGCCCAGATAGCTGACGCACGGCACGTGCGCCTTCGACAGAGCGCGGAGGCTCAAGCCAATAGGCGCCTGAAGGTGGCGTGGAAGAGTACTACCCAAAACTGCTTGCTCTTCTCGCTAGGGAGTGTGTTATGGCGCTGCAATCGGCACCGCAAACTTCAGCGCAAGTTCCCCATTTCCTTGGCAGCGCTGAAGGGGCAAGCCCCCGCGGCGTCAAGAAACTTGTCCTGAGCTGCAGTCATTGCTCGAGGGTGACGTTTATGCGGAGCGTCGCTGATGCGCCCTTAATCCCTGTAAACGTGGATGATGCCATTGACAGTCTTATTTTACCTCCCAGTCATTTCAGCAATTTGGCGTTGGGTGTATTGCCTTAACGACAGTTCGGCTATCCGCATTCGCACCCGGGACATGCTGCGAGCTGACGAATGTAATGCGCCTTATTCTGCTCAATACAAGCAGTCACTTTCACGCGTATCAGTTTGAGGCGCTTCAGTCCAGCATTCCCCGTTCAATAAAATGATGAAGCGTAAAGTGGCGTTTTAAATACCACTGATTGTGTGAATCGAGACGGGCCCGAGCGCAAAGTTTGCGCGTCGATTGACGGCTACCGCTGTCATTTTCGAAACTGATATCACAAGACTAAGAAAGGGTGAAGGTGAAAACAAGCAAGTGCAGGTGATGCGCGGCTGCGAGAACAGCTACACTCTCACCAGATAACTCGGAAACATGGCACGTTCGGCGCCACTGTACAACCCTGCAGAGCGCTCGGCCACGCGCGGTGTAGCTCATACTGAGCGCGATAGTACGGGGCCGGGTTCACGTATGAATATCAACTCTTCATTTTTCAGTGAAGTTGTTTCCTTGAGCTGTTTCTGCAGGGGAGAGGGGCTATGCTGTTCTGTGTAGATCAATTGCCGGTGTCGTCGATGCTGGCTTCTTACGGCTATCTAAGGCATTCTTCCGGAAATGCAGCGCAACCATGTCCTTCATTGGCTTCGCGACTCATCACACTGAAACCCACTGCAAGAGCGCCTGGAAAGTGCATGCGAAACCAACAGCCCCGATTGTTTATTGCAGCTGGAGAGAATAATTCAGCGGAGCTGGAGGTCACTGTTCGGTAAAAAATTTCATGGCGCGTTCTGCTTGCAAGCTATGCCACTGGCCGCTGCGTGTACTTAAAACAAAACAACAAAAAAGAAAACATTGCACTGAGTTTTTTTAAAAAGTCAGCTCGCGGGCGTTGACAGAACAGGGAGCCCTATTCAATCGTCACTCCTTTTTGTATGTATACATTTATTATCCCTGTCTTGGGAAGCCTTTCGCAATCGTCGCCTGCTGAGGCTACGAAGCTGTCTGTCCAGACGTTTCTTTTCTTTTTTTCTGAGTAACCAGAATTTATGCTTTTATTTCGCTTTTCTTTCTGCTTCCGGAAGTGCCTCGTCCTTTGCAAAGAATTACGCAACGCAAGCGTAAAAGGGCATAAAAGCCTATTTTCTCGCTGTCATGGGAGCGCTGTTATCCTGTCTCCATAGGGACGGACAAAGAGGAAGTTTCGTATGACAGGACGGCCAAAGGGAAGATGTTAAGAGCGAAAGCGTATAAGAAGGACGAGACACGAAAGCAATTCAGGAAAATTATGGCGCTGTTCTCGCGGAAGCTGTGCAAGTCAGCTTTGTTGTTATCCTTGCAACACATTTCGTCGCCGGGTGCATGAAAACTTCGGTTGTAATTTGCTTCCTTGTGTCGTCGGCAATACTGAATAAACATTTTTTAATTAGCTGCCCTTAACAAACCATCTTGTATTATTTATTATTTTTTTTTTGCATGGAGCAGACGGTTTCGACTGCGGGCACACTTTCACTAGATTTAGACATTGGCGACTCCTTCAGCCGACAATCATTGGGTAAAAGCAGGCGAGAGTGATGACTGATCCGCAGTTCCCGGGTTCGAACCCTACCGCGGCTGCTGCGTTTTTATGGAGGAAAAACGCTAAAGCGCCCGTGTGCTGTGCGATGTCAGTGCACGCTAAAGATCCCCAAGTGGTCGAAATTATTCCGGAGCCCTCCACTACGGCACCTCTTCTTCCTTTCTTCTTTCATTCCCTCCTTTATCCCATCCCTTACGGCGCGGTTCAGGTGTCCAACGATATATGAGACAGACACTGCGCCATTTCCTTTCCCCAAAAACCAATTATTATTATTATTATTATTATTATTATTATTATTATTATTATTATTATTATTATTATTTTGGGTTGTTCCTGGGCACCGAAAAAATAAAGATTATTATTATTATTATTATTATTATTATTATTATTATTATTATTATTATTATTATTATTATTATTATTATTATTATTATTATTATTATTATTATTATTATTTGACTACCATAACTATATTCTACTCTATGCATGTGACATCACAGGCGCCATGATCAAGTCCAAGTCATAGTTTCCACAGTGCAGGTCAGGTTAGGTGGCGATAAGCGAAAAACGCGCAGGTTATCACAGCGCTTCTACCCGCAAGAGTGACGGGTGCTGTGACGTCGGTGCAATCTATGTATACTTGGTAAGTTTATGCGAGTTATAAGGTAAAATTATGCGGGGGCCATCATCCGAAAATCGAGCCTGTATACGTTACTGCGTTCAAAATAGTGTGTACTGACATCGCGTTGATCGCTAGAGAAGATTCCAGGCGTGGAGGCTGTCGCCTAAATAGTTTATCCTCTTTCAGCAACTTTAGTTGTATATCTGCAGAGCAACTGCCTTTGCACAAAATTTATTACACTCGATCGAAATCTAGAGACGGAGGAATTTAATGACACCAAACGCCGCCTGTTTTGGTGGCACTGTGGAAGATTGGAATGGACGCAGGCGCAGTGTAAACCATGGCACTGAATCGCGTACTACCTCCTTCATTTTCTTAAGCTCTTGATGGCCGACTCCATAATCTCCCACCTTGCATTGATTACGTTGGGAAAGTATTGTCTAAGCAAACGCAAATCTAAATTTGGTGCGCATTATCAAATTCAGTGAACTCCCACGGGCAATTATCAACAAAACTAGCGCTCTCACGCAATGCATGTTGAAATAGCCACATGTGAATTTACTCCAGCACCATGCATGTCGTGCGTAGATGTATTGGACCTTAGTCGAGATTTAGGTAGCTGGTAGAGAAGGCTGCAAAACCTCTTTTTAGAGATCAGGCACTTTTTTATCAGTCCGCTCCAGGGCATTGCACTTCGGAAGCTATCGGTGTGAATGATTCCGGGGGCACTCCACAGATCTGCGGCTAGCAGCCACTGATTGTGCATATCACTTCATGGGTGATTTTTTTTTTCTTTAGGGGGGGGGTCACGTCTCGAAGCTACTCAGTCTATGAGGGCCGCCATAGTGAAGGGCCCCGGAAATTTCGTCCAACTGGGGTTATTTAACGCGCACTGACGTCGCACGGTATACGGGCCTCTAGAATTTCGCCTCCATCGAAATTCGACCGCCGCGGCCGGCAAATGGTGCATGCGTGAATGTATGATCACTGGACTCACTGACAAGCTGTTTGACACGTGACCTCAATAAACTCGTGGCGATGAAAGAACGCTGGGAAGTCCAGCGATAAAAAGAAAGAAAACAACTAATCTGCAGACAAGTATTTATTCTGCACCGTTTAGAGATCACAGTTGCTGTTGGGCTCATGTATTTTGTCTCGCTGTGTTTGTATGTGCGTCCTGTTTCTACTGTGTTTAGAGCTGCGCCAGGGCTTCAAGGCTCAGATATCGTGCGTCCATTCACACCGCCGTTTTAATAACAATGGCAAATTTGTCTAGCGACTGCGATGTCTCTATTTGTACTGCAGATTGTGAGAGAATCTGGATGCCTGCAGCATAATTATATGACGTACTACTAGGGATAAACTTGGCGCTGCAGTCTGCTGCCACTGTAGTAGTTGATCTTAAGAATCATGTGAACAACACGGATCTTAACACAGTTTGATTCGTATGTCGTTTTTGACGAATTTTTTTATAACTAATGCGGTCTCCAATATTTGATTTTCTTTAAAAGCTTGCACTTTCTCGCTTGAATAGATTGAAAAAGTGCTTTCTGCTCACGACAAAAAAAAAAAAAAACGAAGACACGCGTGGTTATCCTCAGTGATAAAGTATTGTATACACGTAGGAGCATGCGTGTATTAGATTTTCACTGTCGTTTAGGCAACAATGAAATGGCAAAAAGTTAATTTTGCACAAAGTAACTTGTAGACAAAACCAATTGTTTTTTCGCTGTACGCGCGAACGAGCTCGACGCACACGAAACACCCTCGAAGCGGAAACAGTGCAAAGTTTATAAGAAATGTAAACCCGCGACTACCTTCGAAAATATGTCTTTTACGATTCTTGTACTTTCAGTTGTCCTCTTGACAGCTGGACAAATGCAAGACCAGAATGCGGTTTCTTATATTATAGTGCGAAACTCCATGGTCAGTCGACGCTTCTGTGAAGGCCCGCGATGAGGTAGCCAAGCAAAAAGAATAAGGGACGATTGTCAGGTGGGCAGGTTGTGATGACGCCGCAACGTCACGTGACCTAGGTGGCCCACCTGTCTCTTAGGTTGCTCTCCGGGCACCACCTGGCAGAGTCAGGCTCGTGATTTTTCGCTCACAACGCCGACGCCGGATTTTCTGGGTGACAGGGCCTTTAACGCTATCGCGTCAATATAGAATAGCGTATACAGCAGAGCCAAAGAAGGTTACCATCAGTGTACAGACAAAAAACCCGCACCAGTGATACAACCCGTGACCACTCCGCTCTCGTTGAAGGGGCGATCACGTACCCTCTCCTTTCGCGCGACGCTCTAACCTTCGAATGAGGGCATCTCACTTTCCCTCTCTCGCGTGGTGCACAGCCGCGGTTGTTGCTGGGTCCAGGCGCCGAGAGTGGTTGGTCGTTCTCTGGCGGCGTCAAGTAGAAACGCTGATTGCGTTAACGACTCGATGAGTCAGTGGCTCCGCTTCTGTTCGACGCTTTTCTCTTGATTGCGTACGCGAGCGTGACGGCAGAGCCTGCCGTGGGGCCCCGGGACGACCATTTTTCATCCGCCTTTAAGCGCTGTTCGGCCCCAAGTAAAAAACACCCCTGATAGATAAAAGCGCACCGGGTTTCTAAAGTAAGCGAGCTTCGCTAGCGATCTGCGCGGTGAGCTAACAGTTCCATTTTCGAATCGCCCTGGGAAAGACAAGAGAAAAGACAAACTCTCCCGCTCTCACACACTCTCTCGCTAGCCCTGTAAGACCACTCGTTATTCGGTTAATCGCGGCGATGTTTGTTGAACCGTGCATTAGCAACACCGGCCGCCGTATTTCCTCGGCGCTCCTGAAGAAGTTTAGCAAAATGACAAATGGCCCAGGGGGAAGCTTTTTTTGCGCACGGCGCGCGCTCGATTGCGTAGTCCATAGTCGGACACAGCCGTTGCCAGTTGTTCCTACAAGCAAGAACGATGGGCGAGCGGTGAATTAACGATATGGCGTTCCTGTGTAGGTTTAAAACTTTTGTGTTCGTACTTTTTTCGAGATACTTGAGCCGTGAAATCTACGCTGCGTGGAGAACATTTCATTAAACATCTTTTACAGGAATACAATGCTGATGTATGAGTGATTCGTTGGTTGTCGACAGAGCGAGTATAGGTTACGGTCGGGCACAACTCAAGAACTTCAGCGGCAAATTACACGTAATGCTCATCTTACAAACTTGGCAGACCGCCGTACTATTACAAGACTATGCCTTTTTAATAAATTTTGTTATCACCCCATGACCAAGTCTATTATCAGCCCTGCCCACCGCATCTCCAGCCGCACGAACCACCAGAAGGCCGTTTATTCTCCCCCTGCCCGGACTAGTGCTCACCTGGCACCATTTTTTGTCCGCACTGCAAAGGACTGGAATGACTTGCCCAACACCGTCGTACTTCACTCCGACGCATCATCATTCAAAAAATCCATCGAATCAACTATGTGCCCTGAATTTCACTCCGTCATGTAATAACCCTTTAATGGGGCCTTTGAGGTTGTAATAAATAAATAAATAAATAAATAAAAAGGAAGCCCTCCAGCCAATCGCATCGACTGATTTTCATGACATCGTGGTGAATTCCCTGTAACGGCAAAGTGGCAGACGATTAACAGCGGATTAACCTAGCGTGACAAAGATTAACCTCGTTTTAACCATGACGTCATGAAAATCGATCGACGCCATTGGCTGGAGGGCCTGATATGAGAGGCATGAGCCGGTTCGTCCTTGAGTTGAATCTGACAATAACATACAGCCAAATTTTGAGCCGTATCACCTATATAAGTGTAGAAGAAATATATTCGCTTGAATTCTTTAGACGTATATACAACAACAAAAAAGTAGACGGCGCAGGTGGTACTACAAAATTATTCTGTTACGTTATCACTGATCTCATCAGTTCGTAATAGATAAGCGGCAGTAGTTAAGGGTTACTGAAGCAGAGCATCTTGTTGGAGTTATCACATTTTGTCAGCTGTTGTACAGTAGAGTAAGTCTTGTATTTTCTCTAAATTGAACTGATGTGCTTCCTTCAGGTCTGAACGAGCTACTGGCGTAGCGACATGTCTTGCTATGCAGAGAAGGTGTAGTTCAAGGAAGAATTGTCATTGCGCCTTTTCAGGGTAAAGTTCGCCTACCGTCGGCTAATGCCGTGCTTCTAAGTGACAGCAGAGTTTTATCAGCATCGTATGGTAAATGCGGTTGATACGGCAACTCCGACCGTGCGGCAAATGTGGCTGGGCAAGTCTGGCAACGGGAACGCGGAAGCGTATTTGCCTTATGTCTGTCCGGCCGAGCTTAAGCTCTCCATTGTCAGGTCCGCAGAATATATGCAGCTTGCAGCGTTCTTACACACGCGATCGTTTAGATACGGCGCAAATCTATGCATACAAATTCAGCGTGCTTAGAAAGCCAAAGAATGAACGCACAATGGGATCTGAACTCAAGATAGGTTTGCCGTCGATCTCACATCTTACGAAAAATTTGTGTCTTTTAGTAGGCGAAACTGTTCTTAAAATGCCGGTCAGCGCTGTTTCACTTGACTGCACCTAATTAACTCGCCTGCTCTGATCGAACAAGTAAGGCAGCCAAAGTATCTGCGAAAAGATAAGCCTACTGGTAACGTTCACTGAGCGGCACTATGACCCAAACATCCTTACCGCCCAAATGTGCCCACGAACTGAAACTACAATCTGGACTGTCGGCATCCCGAAGTAATTATCTTCACATGGGAAACAGCTTATATCCACTGTGGCGAACTGGCATAGAATAGCATACTTAAGGGAAAATAGCGCTAAAGAAGGGAACAAGTGAAGAAAACAACAGGACCAGCGCTAGAAGAAATGTAGTTAAACGCAATGGCAAGACGGTCCGGTTGTTTTCTTTGTTTGTCCCCGTCTTTTGCGCTATTTTCGCTTAAGTATGTATCGCCAACTCGCCCGTCTTGCGATATAATAGCAGATGTCGACATAACACCAGAGAAAGAATATCTGAAGTAAAATGACGGTTTATGGGGGTTTAATGTCCCAAAGCAACTCAGGCTATGAGAGACGCCATAGTGAAGGGCTCCGGAAATTTCGACCGCCTGGGGTTCTTTAACATGCACTGACATACACGGGCGTCTAGAATTTAGCCTCCATCGAGATTCGACCGCCGCGGCTGGGATCGAACCCGTGCCTTTCGGGTCATTGAAGTGAAATGAGCCTACAGTCTTAAAATAGGAGGGAATGAAAGAGGGATGGGGACTTCGAGGCAGGCGGAGTATGAGAAGGAATTGTGAAATGATACGGCGCACGTTAAGTGCAATTTAAATAAAAATAACCCTGCGATCTCGCTTTTCTGCTTAGTTTTCTTCTCTACCTGCGCACTTTGCCAAGTCGTCCCTGTATACATTTTCTTTCGTCTTCACATTCGGCACATGCTCTGGTTCCCAGCACTTCGCGGCGTCGCTTTCCCGCGTCTGTCAGCCCGACTGTTACAGCGCTAAGTGCGTCGGTAGCTGGCGCTGCAGGGGTTGCTGTCCGCTTGCTTCGTCAAGCGAGTCGCGCGAGAGCAAAACAAGCAAAAGAAAGACGCATTCAACTTACAAAATGCGCGAGTAAAACGCGAAAAGAAAACTGTCCCGCCAGCTATCCTACCGTACTCCGTGGGCGGCCGGGTAGCAGCGCAACGTTCCGCTACGCCGGGTACGCGACCGTCGCGCTCGCTCTACGCCGGCGCCACTGACGCCTGCCATCGTTGCTGGGAAGGCCGTCGCACCGTTTGCGAGGAAGCCGGCCGGCGGGCTCCAAAAAAATATCGGCACGAAAGGCACGCGCACACACGTAGCCGCCAGCCAGGCCCCGGTTCAAAAGCGTGACGAACGTTCAGCCAGCGCCACCCTTTCCCCTGGCGGCGCGTTCGACTTTTATTTCTGGAGCGTCGAAATACAGCCCCTCACTTGTGCACTCCTCCTCGCCTTCAAGCCGTACCCCTTTCCCCAGAGAGAGAGAGAGAGGACACCTCCCACGTGAAATTCGACTAGGCGTCCTAGTGAGCGTACGGTCGAACTTCGCACATATCGCCGCGAAAATTTGCTTCCCCAGCCGAGACCGCATTCCTGCCTTCTGTTTTAGTTTTATTTTCGTTTAGTAATATACTCTACCTTAACGCTCGAATAAAGGCTCGGTCATGGTGGCTTAAAAGCTGTCAGTTTTTGTAGCGAAAGCTACACGGGCCACGAACTCGCAGTTTCGCCGTGCTCGCATTCCCACCGTGGTCGCACCGCACCACGTGACCAACCGCGTGACTGGTCACGTGACCATCCGCGTGACAACTCGCCAGACAGCCAGACTAACCAGGACTTGCAATCAAGATGAACCAAGGCTAACCAACCTATTCCTTAGCTTTTGCTACGTGTATATCCTGGCATAGCAGAGCTAAGCCACTCCCATTTTTTTTTTTTCACTGTCCTCGTTTGGGTATCTTTGCTACTGTACTTCCACCATTTTTTTTTTTATTTATCGCTGTCCGCTACCCTTTTTGGTTCCGCGGTTGTATACACGCCTCGTTGTGTTACCAGCTTATGTAAAAATGGAAGCTACGAGCAATTCAAATTTTGTTCAGATCAAGGTTTTTTTCACACTGTGCGCTACTGGCCCTACTCGACAACTTGCCCACATGATCGAATATGGAGAGAGACTCGTAGAACGGATGCTGAAATTGCTATAATAACGTTTACTTTGGTGCGCTTATATTATACATGCAGAAGCATGGCATCCTATGTTCACATCTTTGCAACAACAATTGGCAGTGGCTTAGTTCGGCTATGCCCGGATATACGTAGCGAAAGCTAAGGCATCACATGGTTAGCCTTAGTTAATCTTGATTGCAAGTCCAGGTTAGTCTGGTTGTCTGGCTAGTTGTTGTCACGTGGTTCGTCACGCGGTTGGTCACGTGACCAGACACGTGGTTGGTCGCGTGGTGCGGTGCGAGCACGGTGAGAATGCGAGTTCGTGGTTAATGTAGCTTTCGCTACAAAAATAATATTCGCATGTTCAACGTTTTTTTAACATTTCGCTTTTCCCGGCGACACGCATCGGACAAAAAAGTTTCAGTTCTCGCTTTCGATGATTACAGTGATTATTAACATTTGCTGAAACCCGATATTCGTAATTTGGGGACTGGGCGTTTTTCAAGCCGTGTGCTTGCTTTCCCGAACACATTGATGCACAGCAAATTGAGCGCTGCAGTGAATGTGCATGTGTGAGCGCGAGAGAGAGAGCTAAATAACAATAACAGTGATAATTGTTGAGCACTACAAACACGAACCAAATGCAGAGCTCAAACAAGTCTGTTTCTGAACCTCCCCCGTGCTAAACCGCCAGGCAAACAATTACGTTTCCAATCCGCGCGAAAGTGTCGGCTTTTTACGCTTCGCATCGATGCTCTCGGCTGCAGAATTTTTTTTTTCTCGTTCGAACGCAACTGCAGCGAATGCACGTGTCGCCTGTGTGATTACACATTCTTGCCTTTCGACCTTTTCTCCGCGTTTACTGGAGCGCGCCCAATGTATAAGGTTACTTCGATCGACGAGCCGTAACATCAAAGCGAATGCTCTCGGCAGTCTCCAGGCTACTATGTAACTCTTCTCTTCGCGCTGCCATCGCCGGTAGCAATCTCTGCCGCGGCATAGCGACGGCATGCAAGCGCGAGCGAGCGAGAGAAGTCAGCGCCAGGCTCGCGACTGCAACCCAGCGCGAGCGTGAATCCATTTTTTCTCGCTTTATTTTTAAGTGTGTCCCCTTTTCTTTTTCCTCCTCTTTACTCCTCCCCCCCCCCCCCCCCTCCTCCACGCAGCTGCTACCGTTGTTCGAAAAGAAGCAGGATGACAACCATTATGCACACACTAGACTTCGAGTTGGAGAAGAATGGTGCCCGAAATAAGTATCGCTCGTGCTCTCATTGCCTGCAGAGCGAAGCGCACGCGCGCAAGCTGCATGCGTGTTCTGGTAGCGCGCGTGATCTTTGCTTGGGAGAGCGCGAGCGTTCGAGTACAAACTGAAGAGGGGAAAAAAAATGAAGAGAGGATCACGAGGAGGAGGGGAGCTGAGGGAAACAGCGCAAAAGCGTGAAGGGACGGAGCAACACCCTCTAAATACTTTCTTCAGGCCTCTCCAGGCCCTCCTTTCCACACGCGCTACGTCACGCCAAGTGTCCGGTCAGGCTGCTCACCAAGCGCGGCTCCGCTCCGCTCGGTTGTCTCCCTCGATGTGCTCGCGCTTGCCCGGGCAAGCACAGACACGAACGCAGTCTTGCAGTGAGCGTCTAGCTGCTGCTTGAGTCTTTCAGCCTGGCGTTGGGTGCATTTCCGTTCGCTCCTCGCACGGCTGTGTCTGTTTCGTGTGGCCGTTTCTTGTGTGGCGTGCGTACCTGTGCTAGCGCACGAATGGGAAACTGATTGCCTGCCGTGTAGCGAGTGCAACTTCGTGAAACATGGGCCGGTGCTGTGTTCCCGGGTGCCGCGGGAACTACCAGAATGGTCCCAAAGTACGTGTTTATTGCTTCCCAAGAGACGAAGTACGAAGAAAAGCCTGGTTGCGAGCCATTCCACGGAAGGATTTCACACCTACAGAGCATTCGAGGGTAAGACTCTGAAATATTGCTTAATAGGCGCTGGTAATTATCTTAGTTGTGAGCTGTCGCTCCCGGAAAGGCATGCTGTCTTTGTAGGCAATGATATCACTTCTTACACTTATGTATGAATTGTCCAGGAAGCATTTAGTTCTGTGGATGTGCATAAGGCTTGTGTAAAAGCTGTGTAAATATGTAAAAGCTGTTCACTATTCAGACTCTTTTTACTTAGTGTTTTAGGCAATGGAGAGTCATGGCGAATGGCCTTGCTTCATTTTCTCGTGCAGGTGTGTGAACTGCACTTCCACGCAGGCGACTTCATTACGACGTTGTCACACCAAGATGAACTGACAGGGAAAATAATAGAGGTGAAGCGTGACAGGCTACAGTTGAAGATTGATGCTGCGCCTTCTGTTTTTCCAAACTGCCCAAAATACTTGTCCTCAACGCCTGGACGGAGTGAATCGCCAGAGACGAAAAAAGCAAGAAGGGAAAACGCTGCTTTGCAGGAGGCTATGAGGAAGTCACTTCAGTCTAATGAGCTTGAACAGAAAAGAAACAAAGTTTCATCTTACGAGGAGTTCAAATCTAAGTTGCCTGGAATCTGCAACACGAAATTCTGGACCGTTTCTGTCGATGAGCAGTGCGTTAGGTTCCTTCTCATCGAGAATGATCCTTCACCTAATGTGAAATGCGCCTTGGTAGTTCTCCCTGATCTGTCACTTTCTGTTTTCTTGAATGGAGTGAAGCTTCTGTCGCTTCCTTCAGGCAGGATTCTGCCAGCTCAAGTATGCGACACCTCCAGCCTGTCCTTGCTGCTAGAAGAACTCGAGATAGGCTTGCATAATATACCTGAGGTGACGAAAGAGTCGAAACATACTAAAGTATTGCAGTTTGTCGGTTCACTGCTTGCAGACCTCATTGAGGACAGTGATACGACGAAAGAACAGTCTTCTTTGCTGAAATTTCTGGTTGAGCAGATAGAGCTTCTCCTCGCGAAACAGCATGTGTATAGCGCAGAGCTGCTGGTATTCGCCAGTATTTTGAATTCAATTTCTCCTCACGCATATCACTTCACAAGAGCTGCATCAAGAATCATTCTGCCCCATCCTTCCACACTGCGCCGTGTTTGCTCAAATTACAAAGCTGACCCTCTTGTGGAGCAAAATCAACCGCACTGTCTCTCCTACATCCGAGAACGAGTCAAATCAATGAAAGACCACGAGAAGACAGTGACCCTGATGATCGATGAGATCCACATAAAACCATACTTCGACTACAAAGGGGGCACAATAGTAGGATCGTCGGTTCATTCAACGGAACCAGCAACAACAGCCCATGTGTTCATGGTACAATCACTCCTTTCTGCAAACAAGGACGTCATTCACATATTACCTGTGAGCAAACTGAGCGCAGAAATTTTGCACGAGCATGCTAAGAACATAATCATTAATGTTGAGAAAATGGGGCTCAAAATTATCGCTGTGATAACGGACAACAATGCTCTGAACCGCAAGATGATGTCGTTATTTGCTACAAGTCCTCAGGTGAGCATTGTCTATCCCCATCCAGCCGATAACGCTCGCCCTCTTTTCTACGTGGTCGATCCTGTGCATCTCTTGAAGTGCATTAGGAACAATTGGATTAACCAGAAAAACCCTGGAACATGCCTCTATTTCCCTGAAATGGACTTGAGTGGAGCAATGCCCGAAGGGCCTCCTCGTATGAAAGCTGCTTCTTTCGCAGCTGTGCGGCAGCTTTATTCTTCAGAGAAGACGTCGCTTGTGAAGGCTGCTTACAGACTGAACGCAAAAGCCGTGAATCCAACCTCAATGGAGCGGCAAAATGTAAAGCTCGCTCTCGACGTCATTAATCAGTTTGTTTCAAATGCCCTCAGGACACATGGTTCCGCGTTCAAGATTCCTCAAGCTGAGTCGACTGCTCTTTTCATTGACGTTATCCTCACATGGTGGCAAATAGTCAATGTTAAGACCCCTTGCAAAGGCCAGAGGCTAAGGGACAGCATGCAAGACCCTGTAAGGTCTGTTGATGACACACAGTTAGCTTTCCTGAGCGGCGTTGTGGACTGGTTGGACGCTTGGGCAAGAATAAACATCACCAGTGGCTCGCTGACGAAAGAGACTCACAGTGCTTTGCGACTGACATGCTATTCTCTGGTAGAACTCTCGCGCTACTGCTTAGAAGAACTTCACTTCAAGTACGTACTGCTGGGCAAATTTCAGACGGATGCGCTAGAAGACCGGTTCGGCCGTTACCGCCAGCTGGCAGGATCACAGTACCACATTTCCGTGCGTCAGCTCTACGAATGTGAGAAGAAGCTTCGTCTTCAAAAACTTTTGACATTTCCACGCGAGGAAACAGAGTTTGAAGACGTAAGTGAGGATCTTGTCCCATGCAACTTTTCTGTGGCTGTCAGCGACGACGATATTACACACGCCCACTCTGACATGGATGCTATTGTCTACATTGCAGGATACGCTGCTCATGCTGCTTTAAAGAAGCTTTCATGTTCTGCTTGCTTCAGCACATTGGTGATTGAAAATCGAGAGATCGAAGCGGAAAATACTGCCATGATAGCTAACCTGTCGAGAGGAGGGCTGAAGTTTCCCCAGCCATGCACAGTTCACATGGTACTGATGACTAAACTAGTTGCAGAGAAGTTGTCTTTTGGAGCAACCGCGGAAGATTTTCTCTCCTGTAGAAATCAACGTGGTGTCGTGATTTCACAGACGATTTCCCTCCTGGACGAACACGACATTGAGACATGTGAAAATGGCCACACTGCACAAACTCTCCTGCGCTTGGTAGTACGCGTTGCAACCAACGTTGTTCTAAACAACTTTTGCAAACTAAGAAATGATGCCATACAAGACAATGCGCAGCAGAAGGCCGCAGCCCGGAAAGCAGCAACGCTTAAGAAGAAGTAAGTTTTATTCCCAAGCAATAAAAATGCTTTGCGCACACTTCATTGCTGGTGTCTCGTCGTTTTTTATTGTAAGGGTCAGATTAGCTGTACAAATACTCAACAGCGCAACATTATTGTGAGTGTCATTATTGCTGTGTGTGAAAGCTTTAAGCAAAACACAATACAGAATAAAACTAACACAATGCGCAGTAGACGGTGTTTTTTTTTTTCAATGTTCACGAACTTCTACTTTAACAACTAGATATACGCATGTGCGGTCTGTGCGGATGGATTTTACCGCACGGCAGACATCATGTACGTGATAGAACCTAATAATTAGATGATTAATTGAAATTAACTAATCAATTTTTTATTATAATGACCAATAATGCGAAATTGGCGGCCGTATGCTAAATTGTTTATTATAAAAAACTGTATTAGCAGCTCGAACTTTCTTGACAATAAGGTGTTCTGCAATAAAAAAAATATATAAAGCAGATAAAATGATAGCCTAAGGCGCGCACAAACTAGCGAATTTCTTTTCTGCAGCAACGACAAAAATGAAAATGAAGGAATCACTTATAAGGCAGCTACGTACGGCAGTACCCGAATAGTGCAGACGGGCGCGGCGCGCTGAAATCGCGGAGCGCGGGGCCTGCACGGTCCCTTGGCGTGACGTCACGCGGCCGGTGGAGAGGCCTTAGCATTGAGAGGGTGTTGGACGGAGGCATGATTTGGTCCGCCTCTTTGATAATGATCAGGGCGCCGCCGCGGCGCGCGCAGCCCTCTGGTGGTGTGGTTCCTCCTGGGAGGGGTTTGTTGAGTGGAGGCTGCTCGGATATGGAAGAAAGAACCAGAAGTGGTGGAGTTGTTGCCTTTGCTCTGGGAGGAAGCGAAGGAATGGGCCTCGAGGGGAAAGGAGGGGGGGGGGGGGGGGGTTAGAATGGCGATTCGGCACTTGTCCCCGTCGAATGGTGACTGGAATGACTGCGCGCTCCCGCTTGCTCTGTGTTTTTGTGCGCGTGTGTATGTCACGACGTGTCTGCTATGTGTGTTCTTCCTGCTCTATCTAGTCATTGCGCGTAGCGGTACGTGAGGGACGCTTTGTTGAGCGGCGTAGTCGTTGCGACAGTGTATGTGCGGAGCTCTCCTTGCGGAAGCTAGTCTAGGGTTTGCGTCGCGGGAGCCGAGAAGCCAGTTGCGTAAGGGCACCGTGGTGACGTTCGTAGACAACGTCTTGCAAACGGCTTGCCAGATGATTCTGACTCTGCGTTTCATATCTCGGAGCGCCTGATTACCTCCTGGAAGTGAAGGCACCCATTCTGGGGCCGCTGCTTGCAAATTGAGAAACGTCAGTTCAGCGCGCGTGCAGATGACGTGCATTGTTCTCCTCTGTTTCTGGTGACAATATCAGGAGAACTTTTGTGCATTTGCAGTCAAAATATGCTTGTTTAGAGCGCTGTAAAAGAGCTTAGTGTGGTAACGCTGCATTTCGAATAGCGGCTGTCGTAGAGAGGCAATTGCACAGAATGGTCGCCGAATTCGGGAGAACCTTCTCCACCAGCCGAATTGAGCAATGTCGTCATCATCATCAGCCTGACTGCACCCACTGCAGGGAAATATGACTGACGCCAACCAAGTTAATTTTAAAAAAATAATGTCATCAGTATTCTTTCTATTGTAGTTTTCTTTAAACAAGCAGCTTGGAGGTATAGATACACCTGATTGCACACATTTATGGATTGCGATACGATATAGGATACGACATACGACGCGATATGACATGATACGACACGATACAATACGATACGGCTCGACACAATGCGATACGATTCGATTCAATGCAGTTTTAATCTGTGTATAATACAGTACTGGTCTAGACACTTCGACTGCATTTTTTGCGCGTAGGCCGCAGCTGCGGTACCAATAGGTTATGATTAAAATAATTAAGTTGGGCTGGTTGGTGCTTTTGATCCACAGACAGCGACATATTACTAGCGTTAAAATACACACAAAGGACACAGAGCAGAAACACATTGCATACAAACACATCGCATTGCATACAGAAAAAAACTGCATACCTGGCAAAAAGCACGCTCTTCAATCTATTGTGAATTTACTTTTTCTTTTGTACTCTATATGTCGGCGATAACCAGCGACCGTGTTAATCAAATATGTCTTCTGTATCGAGCATGCGGAGATGCGCATAGTGATTTCTTCTCATACGTGTGCAATAAACGGCATTTGAAGTCTAGCGTCTGTCCTGTGTGTTTCTGCCCTCTGTCTTTTGTGTGTACTTTAACGCTAGTAATAAGTCGCAGTCTGTGGATCAGTAGGTTATGCAGTCGAATCTCGATAACCTGAACTTGAAGCAGACCAAACATTTGTTGGAGTCACGCAAACTGTGGATTAGGAGTACGTGGACTGGGGTCCTCTTAATGCATTTCGTAATGACGAGGCTATAGACTATAATGTTGAACTGTGCAACAATTCCATTGTGTCGTATCCTATCCGGCTATGTCCGTCGTAGTTCAAGAAAGCGGTCGGCTCCTGCTGTACTGACGGTAGAGTTCGTTACACTCCTAAGAGTTCCATCGTTGATGGCCCTAAGGCGCACACGCGAGCGGGGGTGAACAGCGCATGCGCCAGCGCAGTCTGTACCAATGAGCGTGCACACAGGTCTGGGCGTCATACCGACGTCATACCTTTAAATAGATGGCGCGAACGAGCTTTCATAGGCGCGTGCGCAGGCCCTGGTGTACGCTGCGTGAACTCAGTATAGTGTGGATATGACAGAGCAGTGATTTAGCAGCACGTAAGGAGTGGACGTAAGGTGATGTGCGGCATCGTAGTCGCAAAGAGGCTCTGCGCTTTTGAGTGCCGATATTTCGCGCAGTTTAACGATTTACGTAGCGATATAGCATAAATATTGCGTTTTTTTTACATTTTGAAAATATCTGCTGTTGACCGCCTTATGAATTTTAATCAGGGGCCACTAAATGTCCAGACTGCGACCTCCCAGTTAATCTAGAAAGTAAAAAATAAAATTCATTCTGGCATGACTTTTTACTGAAGCTTATTAAGCAATTCGGCCACAAAATGCGCTACGTCGGCGCTAGTATAGTGGTCCAGTAACTGCTGTTATGAAAAGAAAAAGTTTCGAGCTTTGAGCGACGCACATAAACACTGCAGCCTGGGCAGAAAGTATTGCAGTGACAAAAAGTAGAGTAGGCTGGCAAAAAAACAACTGAAAATGAAATGTCCTGCCGGCAAGGCCAAAGGCACCGGGGGCGACTCTACAGTGACAAGTGGAGCAGCTCCTATATATTAATTGAGTGCCTGTTCGCTACACCTACGTGTGTTGCTTTTGCTGAAAAGGAATTCTATAAAAAGGCCTCGTCGTGAATGTGTCTACTACACCGAACGTCGTTAGGTAATGTCACAAACTGCCAGCGATGTCACACTGATGCCAAGTAATTTATAGAATATATGTTCCTTCTTCCTGCTGCTTATGCGGCATGACGTCGCAAGTCCTACACCATGAATAGCCTAAAAGCGAGAAGCTGCTAAAAATAAAAGGAAGTAACGCAGCTGCTGTAACAGTTCCCCTATAAATGTCAACGCAATCACAAAAATTCATAAGCTATCAAGGGTGACATGTGAGCATGCGGCATTGGTGGCTGCCCCCTCCCACACCCTCTTCAAAGCACCCTTACTGTCTAGAATCATCTCCTTTTGTCATCAACATGTTATTTAAACTCGGCTCCGATTGCATATGCGTTCTTTTGATGTCTGCACTCTGACATTTTAATAGACAGCCAGTTGTCAGCGTTGGACATCTCGTCTCCCGCCCATGTCAGCCTCTGTCCGGACGCCTCTTAAAGCTGCTTTTTTTTTTTCCCCCGAAGCATGCGTGCAGTACAATTCCTCAAGAGGTCGTCATATTTGGTTTAGTTTTGTGAGCGACGTTGGGCCCGCATAAAACACGCCCTCAGCAAATCAGAAGTTTTTAACTTACCGGTGAACGCCTTGACCATACTCTGGATAATTTAACGTCTATTTCAATTCGCAAGCAACTAGAGAAATATATCCTAGTGGAATATAACTCTTCTCTGGCTAACATGTGCTCTAAAAAATTTTTAATAGAACCCCCCCCCCCCCCCGGCCTTCCTCTCCCCCCCCCCCCCCCTTCCCCTCCGTACCCTCCAGGAAGTAACCCACAAATCCGGCCTTCAGAATGTAGGTATTGTGCGGATTTCTTTCTTCGCAGCTGTCGCCATTCCTCCGTTCTCACAGCGGGAGATTCTAACGGGTTTCCCCACGTTAAGCCTGGCGTCCTCGTCTCAGACATCGAACCGAGAACACGTTCGCCACATCCTCTCAGAGCTCATCGCGGAGGTTGATGCGTCGAGCCAAGAACAAAAAAAAAAGAACTGAGAACAGCAATAACAGCGCTTCACCGCCAGCCAAGTTGTGTACAGGCTGTTGTCTTTGCTAATACTGCCGCCGCTGCCGAGCCGCTCGGTGTGTTTTCCTCCTCCCCCCTTCCCCTTCCCCTCCCGCTAATGCCCTGCCCGAAGAGCTTCTCCGCTGGCGCAACGGGTTGACACCGGGACGTGCCGAGGCCGCAAAGAATGCAGCTATTGGGTGGCCGCCAGGCATTGTGCGCTGCGCTGGCATCGCGCGGCCATCAGCACAGCTCTGTGTTTTCTCCGGCACTCTGCTGCCGCTGGTGGCCTTGGGAAACAGGGGCTCTCTTGGAGGGGGCGTGTCTCGATTGCCGGCTTCGCCGTGAACAGGCTCGTTTTTTTTTGTTTTTTTTTCTCGTGCTTTATTTTCCCTCTCGGATGTCAGATTAACTTCTATGCAGGAACAGCCAGCGAGGTTTCTTCCGGCAAAACACGGCACTCGAGCAAGAAAAAGCAATGACAGGCATTAGTTTCATGCCAGCAAAAGCACAAGGCGTGGACGTCGGAGGTTGTATCGGGGACGGGATAATACAAGACGCTATAGTCTGTTGTGACGGGCGTAACCACATCGCAAGCGGGACCTCTGTCCCCGTCCTGCTTAGTCTTAAACGGCGAGGCTGAAAGGCGTAAAAATTAAAGAAAAAAAGATACATAGTTCATACCATCCTGTGTGTTGGCGACACGGTCAGCAAACCATACAAGGTTATTTGCATATGCATACAGGATAGTTCAATCTAGTTTTTGGTCTCTGGCAAATTTTGATGATCTGGATTTATGCGACGGTTGTTCGGCAGTGAAAGACAAATTTTTTATCATGAAACCTGTATTTAAAAGAGCCACATTTTTTCCAACAATTGATTAAGACTTCTGGTGTTGATAGTTAGCATATACCCAGACATTTATGGACTCTGGGAAATCTGGCTTGGAAAGCGATGAGGATGTGGTCGGGCCTCCGATCCGCAAACGATAAATAAAGGAAATACCTGACGCCATCGCAGCCTGCTTGTGAAAACTGCCCGCGGTGGTGATACCACTATATTACACGTTTTGGCCTTTTCCGGCTTACAGAAGCCCATTTTCAGTAAAAGCAGCCGTCTTGTTATTGGAACACGGAATCAGTCGATACACGCCAACTTAAATTTGTCCTCACGCGTCATTTTAAGCTTAAATCGTGCTAAACCAGCACGTCTTATAAAGCGCTTGAAGAATGCATGTGTTGACGTCGTTACAGACATGCGGACCTCCTTCCTCTGGCGTACCGTGTAAAGCGCTAAGGGCACATGAAAACGTTGCCTCCATTGTTATGGAATACACCTGTGTGTTCTATCAGTACTACTTTTGCATGCTGTGTACTGTTACAGCTAGTATACTCTCGTCATGTCGAAACTACCAACGCGTGCCGCACGCATGAGTGTTTATCCTTTCTGTACGCACGAAATCAACATATGATTTTTATCTGCTTTACTGTCACAAGCGCTGCCGGTGCCAGTCCGCTTGTTCTGTTCCCGCGTTTAAGTAAGTGCACATTGACGAAACGTTCAGCCGATGATTTATGCGTGGGACGTAGAGTGGAGGTTCACATCTGAGGCTGCTACGGTCGTGGGAGGACAACTTTCGGGAAACGAAAAGCTCGCCCTGCCAAGTGGCAAGGCTCAAATTCTGCATGATTGCTACGATCGTTTGAAAAGTCGACTTTTTATTTATTCTTGAATACGCGCACTGTTCGGGATGGTCCGTGACGAGAACAGTGTACCAGTTGGGGAAGCTTCCTCAAAATCCTTTTTTTTTTGTTCTTTTCCTACACTTTTCAGCCATTAAAAATTCTATAAATTTCTTATGAACGGCTATATCTTTTTCGTCTCGTGTTTTCCGAGTGTTTTGGGGAGTGCGCAAAATGAATGAACTGCATTATTCGTAGGTGGCAGCAATCCCGTCTGACATGTTGACAACACCTCTTTCATCGTGAAGTTTGGCACTCTGTTCTGCTCGTGCCTGTTTATGCACAGTTCTGGCAAGACACGTGTAGGTCGACCACGTGGCAAGGTCGAACCGTCCATCCATATCTTTTAACAGGTGGATGAAAATATTAAGAGCATATTCCTACGCAGAAATTGGTATCGGCTATGATGCGAGCCTGCCTGATCGTTATGATTTCCTACTCCGTCCTTTATGCTAATTTGTTCTAACGACATCTCGGCTTAAATGATTTCATTTATTTTTTCACAAATTAAGCGGAGTAAATTTTCAGGACTCGAGATACTTGCTCATTAAGTCGATTCCACTGAAAACGTCTCGTTAGCACGAATATGGGTTTCATGTTTGCAGAGCTGCTGCTTGTGTATACCCACGGTTATAATTATGCACCCAAAAAGGGGAGAGTCGATATAAAATTTGCAATTCAAAGGACTCGGCCCGCACGACACGTGTTTGCGTAGCTTGTGCGGGAGGACGGTACTGCAACAGCTACGTCACGGTTCCAGCCTTATCAAAGCAAAAATTACATAGGAGTAAACATTGTGCCGCATTTTTAGCTATCCATGGTTATTAAATTACTTGCGAAATGATTTCAGCGGGTAGCGGAATGCGTCGTTTTTCCATCCTACGTATTTCCAATTACACGGTATGAAGCCAGAGAGACACAAGCTCTTGATGGATGCTCGCTTTGTGGATCGCTTGGAAATGCTGACTTTAGCGTGCACATCTTTGGCTCTTTTTTGTTTTGCATCTTGATATTCGCTTTGTCACTTTGATAGTTTTTTTTATATCTTGTCTTTCACCAACATCTTGCCATTTAGCTTCCAACCGCAGACCTCTTTTAATTACGCATGCAGGTTTAATCACCCGTATGCATGCCTGTTACGATACTGCGTGGGTGGAAGCTTACTCACCAGGGCGCGCACGCAACTGCATTTAGAGAACTTGTGCATGCGGGACAGCCTGAGATGTCACGTGAGTGCTGGTATTTTTGCCAGCGCGCAGTTCACAGAGCGTGTAACGATGGCCGCCACACGGTTCGGCAGCACGAAACTAAGTTGAGTGCATTTTGTGCCGAAGGGAATGCTTGTCTATTGGATGCAACTGATTTTAGAAAACACCGGGTTACCTTTTTGCTTCGTTTTTTCGATGGTGGCTGTATGGAGGACTTCGTTGGAGATCGGTGCAATTATTCGTCGGCGCGTTTCTCTGTCGAGAGAGAGAGAGAGAGAGAGAGAGACGATATTCTTGTTGAAGGTGGAAAGGGGGAACTGCGAGTGCGGTAATCTCTCTCCAAGGGAGGAAATGGTCGTTGCGCCGCTTTGCGGGAGAGGGGGTTTAAATGTTTGACATTTCTCTGTCGACGTAGTACGTCCTAACCGGACACTGGATGACGTCTGACCAATGACGACGCGGTGTCCATACAACCGACTTTCTCTGTGACACAGCATCCCCGATGCAGTCACTTTTTCTCTCTAGTGGTACGTGCTGTAAACGACTTCTGGTTCGTGCCCTGCTCATCGATGGACGTCTCCGACTTTTTGTTTTATTTCGTCATTTTGGTACGGTTCCCTGCATTTGTGTGACGTAACTTTAAGAGGACGCCGAGAAAGAATACGAGGTGAGAGCAGCGCTCACCTTTACAAGCGTATCCCTTATGTGGCAGGGCGAGCGCATCTTGTGATTGTTTCCGTTTATGCCTTCATCGCAACGATTCAGTTTCCGTCGACGACACGGCATCTAAATAATCAATGGACGAGCTCTTAAAATACCTGCAGCTGAAAAAGAGGGCCCTCCCAAACAACGCAGGAAATAGAGGGGGGGGGGGGGGGAGGAACAAAGGGGTGGGGGAGGCCGTGGCTCTGTCGGCGAGCATGTTGATCGTGTGTTCCTTCTGGGCGGACACGCCCCGGGTCCGAGAGCTCACGCGATCACCTAACGGGCAGTGCATAGCCACCCGTACACACCGTATCGAACGACGTCGTTGTGTGTGTGTGTGTGCTGCCCGTTCGATGGATTGCATGTCGCCGCAGTCCTGTCCGCGTAGGGCCTTTATCTTTTCCTTTTATTTCGCCTCAAAGCACGCATGGTTGCGTATGGGTGCATGTTTTGGGGGGCTTGCGTGTGCCAGAGTTTCGAATGAACGGCTGTTGTGTAGGGCTCCACTGCTTTCGTGTCGGTTCCCAGGGGCTCGCGTATTTAAATTGGCGGCTGGCATCGAACGCTGAGCGCGGCCTGGCGTGAATGTTTCCTGCTTAGCTTGTGGAAGCGTAGTTATGGGGCCGTAACATTTATGAGGCTGCTTCTGTATTTACGCGAGCATAGCCTGATTCGAATACACACGTAGTCTTTTTCAATTCCTGGGCGTCGCAAGAAGACCAGAAAAAAATTAGAGAGCTGGACATTACATGCATGTAGATATGCATAAATGAAGCCGCTGCCCCCCCCCCTCCCCCGCCTTTTTTTTCTTTATTTTACTTGAAGGGGGAGAGAGGCTACCTTGTACATTCGTAATTGTGTTAGTTCATTTTTCACAAAGGTCGGGTGTTGCCCTTGGAGCAGCTCACGCCTGCGAGATACGGTTCACGCGTCGCAGTAGACATCAGTACTGCTAGGTCACGGTCATTGCATATTCCTATTTCGCACAATACCTCAAGAAGGAAAGAGATCAGCTGCAATAAGAGTTGCATTTACCAATCTGAAGCATAGCTGACTGTTGAGAAACTTTGAAAACGCAGACTTTGAGGATCGGCCAACATCCTTCCGGTTAGTCCCAGAGACCTTCACTCACTGTTTCCTGGAGACACCACCGGCAGAGACATTCAACTTCAATGAGCTCCTTTCCCGATGCATTCGCCTGCATTTAGTGACATAGGCGTGCGGATAAAGCTTGTCCTACCGAGCTGCTTGCAATGACTTATTCCTGCCGGCTTCTCCACCGCAAGAACCCGAAGGCTGCCGATAGGCGGGTACCGATCAGCGTACACACACCGAGCCCATCGTTCGAAAAGCTTGTTCGTCCGGCGATAGAGCCAGACGCTCAAAGCTCAGCTGGAACGGTTCGTGACCGCGCGATGGAGACCTCCGGCGCAGCTGCCGCCACGGGGTCTCCAGTGCTTCGTGGCACGCAACGGACGATCCTGTTGCCGTCTCCAGGCCTGTGTGTGCAGCTGTCTGCGAAAGGCGAGACGGGAAAGGGAGACGCGCAGGAGGTGGGGTGTGAGAAGGAAGAGGAGGCGGAAAAAGCGGAGGGGATTGAGGGGCACCTTTAGCAGCTTGAGCGCCACCTGGCTTTTCCACCGGCAAGCTGCTGTGCTGGTGTGTGCAAATTGATTGAGGGGAACGACGCCAGCTCTGTGTGCGTGTGTCTGTTTAACGCATGTGCTCTAAATTGCGAGCGATGAGAACGCGGAGAGCCGGGTTCGCTGCCGTGCGGAAGTTGCAGACGACTTTTGAGACGCTTCGATTGCAGTGGCGCGTTGTTGCCATTGCTTTTGGACGCCACTGAGTGTCGACATGCTGCGGGGAGGTCACGGTTCGATTGCCGAGAAGAACCGGTGAGGCAGAGAGTGCCCGGGGTTAACGAGGCTGACTGGGTTGCGAAACAATGACCAAGTGGAAGAATTGCGTGCTTACGCTCATTATTCGTCGTTGGGAAGAGCTGGACAGAGACATCGGTAATTCAGAGCAAATATCTGCGGTGCCTCTTGCGCAAGCCTGTCTGCGCCGCAGGGGTGGATTTATGGGCAAAACTGTGACGAGGCGACGGTTTGATGGCAGTCACAGCGCACGCACGTCGCAATCGCTTTGCATAACCGACATTGCGTAACCCACGCGACATTAGGAAACTATTGAAAACGAAATCTGCTCGGTAGCTTCGCATTTATAATATCAATGGACGCACACAAGCCGAAGACGAACGTTATGGGAGGTGAGGCTGAATGCCAGTCGAGTCGGCACTAGCATTCCTGGCGCCCCCTGACGGTCGTAGGCACCGCAGCAGGTGTGCACGACTGCACGATAGGCGCCAGCGGCATCGGCGACTGACTGCTGCTCTAGCCCGGCGGCGGTACAGCAAAGCATTCGTGCCTGGCGACGGCTCGGCGTAACCTATTCGGCGTGTCTAATGGAGCGCCGATATCGTGTCCCTTCTTCGCTTGGCTCTCCCCCCCCCCCCTCCCCCATCTCTCCTCTCTTAAAGCCATCAGCTGCCGCTTCCTCCCCGTCTCTATCACCATTCCCAGTGCTGTTCTTGGACGTTGTTTTGATCTCTTGCTTTGCTTTTTTTTCTCGGGGGGGGGGGGGGGGGGGGGGGGGGGAAGGGGGGGGGGGCACATCGAAGAACGCTGGACCGTCCGTGACGCGTGTCCGTCGGAGCGTGTATGCATCGCCGCCGCCTCCGGGGGAAGCCATGCGGCACAAACGGTCCGGTCGTCTCGCGATGCGTGCGCTCCCGATTGGCGCCAACGTTGGCGCCGTCACTGTCGTCACTTGGCGCAGCCTAGCTTCGTCATCGTCTTTGTTTGACGACGGACATTTTCCTGTGCTCGATCGGCTTCGCCGCTGCTGCTGCTGGGCCCCGCATGCCACGAGCTTTCATCCGGAATCGGGGACAGAACGCTTTAGTTTCTCCCGGTCGATTCGCCGACAGCGGCCGTATGCGAACGGGGTCGCTCGCTGACGTTTTGATCTATCTTGAGTTGGGCAGAGCCAAATGGGTGGAGACATCATAGAGCCAACAAGTAGAGCCGGATGAGTAGAACTACTTGGGTTGATCCAGTTAGGCGGAGCAACTTGATAGAGCCAGATCGGTAGAGCCAGACAGGCACAGCCAGTAAGTAGAGCCGAATGGATGCAGACATCATAGAGCCAACAAGTAGAGCCAGATGAGTAGAACTAGTTGGGTTGAGCCAGTTAGGCAGAGCAACTTGATAGAGCCAGATGGGTAGAGCTAGACAGGCACAGCCAGTAAGTACAGCCAAATGGGTGGAGACATCATAGAGCCAACAAGTAGAGCCAGATGAGTAGAACTAGTTGGGTTGATCCAGTTAGGCGGAGCAACTTGATAGAGCCAGACAGGCACAGCCAGTAAGTAGAGCCAAATGGGTGGAGACATCATAGAGCCAACAAGTAGAGCCAGATGAGTAGAACTAGTTGGGTTGAGCCAGTTAGGCAGAGCAACTTGATAGAGCCAGACAGGCACAGCCAGTAAGTAGAGCCAAATGGGTGGAGACATCATAGAGCCAACAAGTAGAGCCAGATGAGTAGAACTATAGTTGTGTTGAGCCAGTTAGGCAGAGCAAGTTGATAGAGCCAGAAGGGTCGAGACAAATAGGCACAGCCAGTAAGTAGATCCAAATGGGTGGAAGCACTTGTGTCGAGCCAACTTGATAGAGCTAACTTGGCAGAGTCCGTTGGATATAACCAGTTGTGTCGAGCCAGTTGAGTAGAACCTGTTTAATAGCTCCGGATGGTTTCAGCCAGTGAGCAGCGCATCCAGGTCGCAACCTCTCCTTCATTTTGTCCTAGCCATCACCCTTCATTCTTGATGAATAGCAGAAAGAAGAGCATTCGTCTTCGTGCAGCCTTTACTGGTAACTTAACTTCCCCCGAAGGTTGGTACAGGGAGGGAATCAGCAACTACAAAAGACACCAGCGTCGATTGAAGGGCAGTAAGCTGGCCAGTCTGCCATGTTTTTCACGCGTTTTTCACGCGGACGAGGTGAAAACTATGGGCTCTCACAATGATTTTTCTCGCAGGACAAGACGTCGGTGGTCTTTAAAGCTGTGCAATTATTGGTGCTTACCTCTCTTCAAATTGAAAGTCATGTCCTCCAATAGACGCGGTGCGGTAACTGTAACCTAATATTCTGGTATTAGGCTAATTGGTTCCGGTTCATTGCAACCGAGTTAAAGCCGTTCGCTAACATCAGTAAAGATAAGGTAGACAAGACTGCGCACTTTCTCCAGTAGCGATATCAAGTAGATATCCAACAGCAAGCTGACGCCCCATACAGGCACCAGCGAATCTCACTGTATTACTGCAGTCCAAGACAAGACGTCGGTGGTCTTTAAAGCTGTGCAATTATTGGTGCTTACCTCTCTTCAAATTGAAAGTCATGTCCTCCAATAGACGCGGTGCGGTAACTGTAACCTAATATTCTGGTATTAGGCTAACTGGTTCCGGTTCATTGCAACCGAATTAAAGCCGTTCGCTAACATCAGAAAAGATAAGGTAGACAAGACTGCGCACTTTCTCCAGTAGCGATATCAAGTAGATATCCAACAGCAAGCTGACGCCCCGTCCAGGCACCAGCGAATCTCACTGTATTACTGCAGTCTAGAAACCATAAAATTCCGCAGCGATGGAATTCCATTAGACATACGTTTCCGTGCGCTCCCAATTGTCTCTCTTCTTGTCCCATTGGCAGCAGCCATCGCTACCGACACCAGACCCATTGCACGAGCTGCCCAGAAAGCCAGGCAGTTTCTCTTGGCCCACACTGTGGGAGCCGCTCGCCGGTGAGAACGGAAAAGCGAAAGGAAAAGTGGGGGTTAGAGGGACGGGGGGGGGGGGGGTCCTTGAATTGCAGCGCTCGTGGTGCGCGCAGTGGCGCTGGAGGTCGCTCGCTGCCACCGCGGAGGCGGCGTCGTATTTGCTCAAAATTGCTTCCTTCTGGAGTGATATGAGCGCCGTTATGCCTAGGCACGCACCGAGCTGCCTTGACTCGCGTTCGCCGCCAGACATTCCGAGTGGCAAAAAAAAAAACATCCACAGAAGCGCGCGAGCGCTCTGGCTGTGGACAACGAAAAGTGTATGGTGTGTGTGGAAGACTGAAGGCCGGAAACATTGTGCAGTTCTCTTTCTTTCTTTCTTTCTTTCTTTCTTTCTTTCTTTCTTTCTTTCTTTCTTTCTTTCTTTCTTTCTTTCTTTCTTTCTTTCTTTCTTTCTTTCTTTCTCTCTCTCTCTCTCTCTGACCAAGTGTTGCGCAAATCCAGCGAAGCGGCATTGTCAGACCTGCGTGTCAGGAGCCCCCCCCCCCCCCCCCCCCCGCCCCCCCAGCCACCACCCTCCCATTTGTGGCGTTATTTGGATGGCGAAAATTACTTTTCGGTTCGGCGTTTCCTCTGTACTGACTGCATTCAGGGAAATAACCATAATTTATTTTTTCTTACGTTTGTGTAGGGCAGTGGCTTTGTCGGCGAATTGGTGCTATGTCAATATCGGCGTGACATTAAGAATGAAATCGCCGCGTCTTTTTGTTGTGTTTCTGTTGGTGTTGCGGGACGGTGTGAGGTTATATACATATAAGCAGAATGGATACCAACATCTCCTTGATTACCATAACGGGAAGCGCTAGGAATTTGTTATGTCGCGCGAGCATAGTGAAAGCTTCTGAGAGGTATACTTTAACGCATACCAAAGAATGAAATTTAAATCATTCAGCTAAGTAGACAGCACACGGGCCAGGCAGAGCTCAGGAAGTTAAAGCATAGGTCCCCCATCACCAAGCTTCTGCAGAACTTGTTCGCTATGTGCTCTGAGAGTCAGCTATATTTTATCCTCGACTGCTGTATCTCGCTATAAACATTTCAAGTTTATTTGCTGTTCTGATTCATATATCTTCAGGCAGTTCCTGTTAGAGATCACCGATACAGTCCTATTATTTTGTAGCGCTCGAATATAAATGAAGCTTTGATGACCTCAGTCAGTTATGCTAGGACGATAGTGGGAGAAATCAATTCGCTGAGCGCTCAAAAAAGAATCACTTAACCGCGTGCAGGGGTCGTCGAATGGGTAATTGGGACCAGGACAAGATAATGTGACACCCATCACTTAACGCCACGTTTGCTGTTATTAAAAAAAAGAACAAAAAAAGATAAAAAAGGCCGAACTCGGGGCGCCCGAGTTGGACGCTCTATGGCCCACGTTACCCGCCTCGTCGCTTGTATGTATGACACTTTTACCCAAGAGGCTCGTTTTCCGGCCAAATAATTGCTTCCTGTCTTGCACGCGAACACGCGTCCGAGAGTTAAAAAAAATAAACACAAAAGGCGAACGAGAGTGGGAAAGGCAGTGGGAAAGAGGAGATGCTTTCGCAACAGTTGGGACGACGAGGTCTAACGGCTTCCTATTTTTGTTCTCTTTGTCTTCCTCTCTTTTTCCCGCGCTCCCTCTCGAGTGCGCGTTCGTTTCTGTGGCAACACGTGCGGCCCTCTGTCATCAAAAATAATGGGGTTGCAGCCCCCCGCCGCTGTCGTTGCAATCGGGCGCTGCCGGTCGTTGCACAAGTCGCGGTGTGAGCAATGACTGAGATTGTATTCCTTTCCCGCTGACAGGTACGTTTCCAGCCCGTCCGTTGCGTGTAAGGTTTAGAAGAAGATAGTGGAACCCCTCTTGTGACCGAGGCGGCTCAGGTTAACACCGGCCCGCTGATAGCGCATCCTTGTTGGCCCCCCCCCCCCCCAACCAGAACACCCGCCTTTTCTTTTCAACGTTGACAATGTTGCAATTCACCGTGCGCCTGAGGGGATTGGATGGTGGCGCCACCAGTCAATCCAGCGCGCTTGTCGCGTTGTCGTCTATCAGCCGCCGCAATCCAACTTGTTACTGCAGCAGCTTTTCCCGGGAAAGGCAAGCTCGAAAGGTAGGCAGCATTGTGTAAGATGGACTTGAGAAAGAACAAATACTACGCGCTAGCTCGCTTCTTAATGAATGGCGAGGGAACCTGCTTATAGCGTTTCGCTAGTTTTTTGTTTAATGTTTTTCTTCCGATTTAGGTCACCTTCACTTGTGTGCTTGTAGCTCTGCAATCTTGAAGTAGGACATATTAAGTGAATTTGACGTCCGTACTACCACCCAGTGTGCTCTGCTTTGTCCGTTAAACTTGATCGCGGGGTAATATGCCCCTAACAGCATTAGCTCCAGCCGCCGCGTTGGCTGAGTGGTTATGGCGCTCGGCTGCCGGCCTGAATTTCGATGGAGGCGAAATTCTAGAGGCCCGTGTACTGTGCGATGTCGGTGCACGTTAAAGAACCCCAGGTGGTCGAAATTTCCGGAGCCCTTCACTACGGCGTCTCTCATAGCCAGAGTTGCTTTGGGACGTTAAACCCCTATAAACCAGACGAAGCATTAGCTCCCTTTGCATATCACTGCCGCCATGTGTGAACTGCTATGCTTTGCTCGTTAACCCGTTTTCTTTAGGTGTAGTCACAATGCACTATCTTCTATATAGTACTGCTTATCTGAATCTTGAGCAACCTCATCGCCAAAAAAGTTCTACGTCAGTGTTAAAGAAAAGCCGTTAGTGCCGCGTCACTTCCTGCGGCATGATACCTTGAGACGGAATTCCCATCAAGAAACGCAGGCACGCACATCGTTCTGGTATTTACCGCACTGTTCGGCACGAAACACGTTGCGTTCATTAGCATTCTCCGGCGTTGTTTTTTCTGCGACACGCGCCAGCAGCTGCCACCGATAGCCTGTCTTCGGCTCGAAGCACACCAGGGGATACAGAGCGTGATACTGCTCCTCCGCACGCCGACCCGCGACGACCGTTGCGCGCAGCGTGCGAAGCGTGCCTGCCACCCACCTGCCGGGCCGCGCCGGGGCGTCTCCCACAGAAGCCTGCCGATCTCTCTCTCTCTCTTTCTCTTTCTCTCTCTCTCCAGCAGCTCCGTCCTCTCTCCCTCTCCTGACCCCTCGACGAGTTCGCGCGCTCCCGCTTCTAAATGGAATCCACCGCCCCGCTGAGCGATCTCTCCGTTCCCTATCGGTCGCGGGGCAAGGGCAGGGTAGGGCAGGTCTAGGTCTAGCTCCTCTGCTTCGGAAAGAAGAGCAGAAGGTGCGGGCAGGTGAAGAGGGGGGGGGGGGGGGGATGAGCTGGTGGGTGTGAGGAGAACATGTTTGCCTAATTCCTACGATTGCGGCTCCCCGGTGGGCGTTTTTCGGGTGCTACCTGTCAGTCGCAGCACAGCCTCCCTCCCCTCCTCCTCCAGCCGCTTACTTTGCTTCTAGACTGCGTCGCTCCCGGCATGCGCACGCTCTCTCCTCCTCTTCCCATTCCCGGTGTTCATCTCAACGTCTGTCGATGTGTTCGAACCTGAAGCCGCTTGTACCCCCGCTGAGACGAGGAACAACACTAGGGGCTGTGTTGAGTCGCTCGCCCGCTGTGCCAGCTACCGAGCGACCAAACTCAAGCGCGCCTCCTCCGCGAAGCGAGCTTTCATCCTCGGCGCCCTCCCGCCCGCCGCAGGTATCCTGTAGCGTAAGCGGCGACCAGCAGCTCTTGGCGCTTTCTTCCTCAGGGCCCCGCCATGCGTGTTTGACTGCTCCTCTAATTTGCGCCCCCCCCCCCCCCCCCCCCCCCCCCGCGAAAGCGAGCGGTAGCTGAGCAGCTCGTTTGTCTCGTCTCGCAGTATTCACGAGCGACGCCTTCCTCCTCACTCTCCATTCTTCCCTCCGCCTAGTCTGTCTTCACTGCTCATGAACAGTGCTATAGCGTCGCGACGATCTCTGTGCGCCCTACTCTCCCCGTTGCCGTTGGTGAACACCTCCAGTCGTTATGCGGAGGTCGGCCTTTTTCTTTGTCACTTCCTTCTTCGTTCCTCTCTTTCTGTCGCTTTCGTTCTTCACAGCACCCGCACTGCGCTAATACCTTGAGTCACTGGAAGCTTCACAAAAAATATTAAAAGCAAACCTAAAACCTCTTGCCTCCGTTCTCCGCCGCCGGTTCGCCCACGCCGAGCGCTTCGCTTTCTTCCCGCGGGCGCCACGCGTGCGTTCAAGAGCACGAGCTGCGCTACCACGAGCTATAGTTTTGACAAAAACATCGCGGAAGTAAAGCGCGCCCAACTGCTTAACTCGTAAGCCGCTGCGCCGGCGCGGCCCGCAGAGAGCAGAGCCGCTCTGCTTGTTCCAAGTTCTCGCTCGTGAAAGCGCTTTTGTTTGTTCCGGTAAATTACACTTTTTTTTTCGTTGTCCTCACCCCCGTCTTCCCGGCGGCCCTATTACTTTCTCCTGCCTGTCGACAGAGGATGTTGTTTGGCGGCCGCTGTTGAATGGCGGCCGGAGGACGCGCGGTTTGCCCGGAATGAGACTGCTTTCTTTCTTTCCATTCTCTCCTTCAGTCCATCCGCCTTTCCGTCGGCATTCAAAGCGGTCGGGTTTTCCCCTTTCGGGAAACGACGAGGTGGGGAAGCAAGTTTGTTGGCTAACTCCTGTCCGGGTTTGATAACGCTCGTCGCCGCTGCGCGTTTGACTTGCGGTTCGTTTCGGAGACCGCCTGTAAACATTTGCCTAGTCTTTCGAGGCCCGCGCGCCTGGGAGAAATTGCGATGAGGACCTTCGCCGCCGTTTCCCTGTGTGTGCCGACCCTTTTTCTATCGTGCTATTCCCCCCTTCCTATCCATATCCTCCTCAAACCCCGTTACCTCCGCTTTCTTCTACGAGCGATTCCGAACGCTCGCTCATGAGGCGACATCTGGTTGCGAAAGCTTGCCACTTATAAACAAGAGAGGAAGGAGCCTGCCGCTTTTGAGGGCGTGCGTTTGGTCGCGAAGATGACAGAGAGCAGGCACTCAATCTCGTGGTTGTATGTGTATAGCTTTCGCTTTTATGGCGTCCTGCTACCCCTATGCCCCAACCGTGTGTCATACTAATGCACGCCGACGTCTCGGCGAAGTTCGTTGCTCCGGCGTTTTAAAAGTCGAGTTCTCTCGGCGGCGCGCAACGCACAAACGGCAGGTGCTTTCCCGCCGGCGGGTGAATTAGTAATCTCTGATGCATTAAACATGGCGGCGCAGGCTAACGCGTTTGGTTCGACGGGTTGCTTTTCGTCTCCCTTTTTCGTTATCGCCGACTGTTTCCGGTTTGCGTTTTTAGCATCTCAGCGCGTCGTTCGGCATGGACGGGGACCGAAGTGATTTCGAGGACTTCGCTTTCTAGCAGCGGGAGCGTGCACTCGCATGCGTGTTCTCGTTTTATAAAAAAAAAAAATGAGGATGAAACGAGAAAGGAATTTGCGGAGAGCACTGCTTAAAAGGTCCTACGTCGCTACCTTCAGCCACATCGTTAAGCGCATTTGCATGGGCCTTTTAGCACCGACAGGTGTGCTGAATAGGTAAAGAACCGAATAAAGGTGGGAGATTTGGTTGATTTCATCAGCGGTCTTTAAAGGGTTGTGGTATTGTATGTTGGAGTTTAACATCTACGGCTCCCAGTAGGTTCTGTTGATTTTCTATTTTTTCAAGATGAGCCACAGGGCGGGGCTGGCAACGGTCTCTCTCGCAGTAAAAACAGATTCACACCTGCGAGTCGCGAATGTCGCGCAACCGATTTCTTTCGATTAGTTACGGTTCCAGAGAACAAGGTAAGCGAAGAGGGGGCGTAACGAATCGGCCGAATCCAGTCGTGCGACGTCTGCAACTATATCAGCTGTGAATGAGCTTTATAACGGTTACAAACCTTTCTCTAGTCATTCTGCCTGCATGCATGGAACTCGAACTGAGGTCGCTAAAATGTGTTACCTCGGTTCTGCGTGTTTAATCGACTTTTCGGTCTCATTTACTTTTCAAACCGGGCGTGAATGCGCAGGTTAGGAATGCTCCTTTAAAATTCGAGCGCTTTTGTCTTCGCTTTGAAAATCTTTCGTGCACTTCTACGGCAGCGTGTAGACATCCGTTTTGGTTTTTCGGAATCAGCTTGGGTGGCGCAGTAACCGGAATGCCACTTGAATGGGTGGAAACGCCCCCGCACCGCCCAGTCAGCACCATCTACTCCGCAACTTCCTGCGCCACCACGGTCCTGAGTTCGCTTTACCCGCAGACGCACTCAACCCAACGCTACGGCCGCTGATGCTGTCCCTTGTGAGGAACATTTCGAATAGGGGAACCCTATCGATTAAGGGGATAGGGGAGTAGCGAGGCGTCAGTGCGCATGCACAGAACACTTACCCGAGGGCCGTTACTGTTCTGCGCACGCGTAGTGGCACCCCGCTATTCCCTCATCCATCTAATGAATAGGATTCCCCTGCTTTAAAACTGCTGAATTACCTGCGCTTTGTGCAACCATGCACCGTACTAATTCCAAATCCAGCCTTAACCGGGAGATTTGATTCTGTGACCCTTGCCTGGCAGGTTCACTACAGTCGCATACAACTCGAGAACCAATTGGCTTTTCCCCGTCAAAGGACCCATTCCAGCCAATGGCATCGGTTGATTTTCGCGACCCTACTAGCGCGACAATGCAGGGAGTGGCAGATTAAAGGGGATACTCCCCTCCCTGCATTGTCACGCGAGCAGTGTCATGAGGATCGACCGACGCCTTTGACTGGAAGGGGGCCTTTTGATGGGGAAATGCCTATTCTTTCTTGAATTGTATCCGTCTATAGTTTTCGCACAGTGCCTATACCAGGCCGTTTTGCCGCAGGAGTAGAGGAAAACTGTCGACATCCCCTTACCGAGCAACCAGTGTGCTTTCCTTCCGCCGTTAGAGGTGATGGTGGTAGTCCGTCGTTGGTGCACGGTGATAGTCATGGGTGCGATTCAAAGGAACCCTGAGGAGAACTCCGTCCAATGTTTGTTCACAGTAAAGATCGATTATGTGGATCTTCTGGACAATGTTGAAGTTTGTCCAGCAGCAAATGACGGTTTCGTTGCTGAGAAATCCAAATTAAAAAATTTTCCCGCCCCTCGCCACGTCATGGCCGAGAAGGAATCCGTTATCGCCGCTTCGAAGTGAACGGCGATGTAGCTTAGCCTCTGGGATTCGCAACAAAGAATCTGTGTCGACGCACCTCAGTATAGTTTCGAAATCGATGGGTGGAGGCCACCATTGTATTTCATTTTTTCTTTTACCTTATCTATAGCTTATAACAGCTATCTTTCCAGTGGAAGTCGCGCCTTTGTCGTTATAACTCGTTATCTATCAACGCAGCCCAACGGCTGTGTTGGTCCTCGGTGTCGATTCCTTAACGGAGGCTGCAGACAAGTGTCCGACGAGGCAGTCCCGGGACTATCTGCCGTTTTACCACTTTCCACCGCGGGTTCACTTGAATTGTCAGCTAAACACAGCTAGTTCAGAGCCTACATGTTTTCCACCTGGCCGGCGGCGCTTGGGGCTAAGGCGTTCCAAAAACTGCCACATACGCCCCCCTTCCTTCTAGGTCGCGCTACATGGATGCTGGGAAGCAGGCGTCGGTCTTACGTCCGCAAAGCGAGGGAGAAGGGCCCGTGATTTACGGTGTCTCTGGCGGACACCGAAACAGCCGGTGAGAGGGGCGAGGTAAGGGGCGAGACTCGGCAATTAGAGATCGTTAATATTTACGAGTGCCGAGGAATGCCGCGGCTAGTATACGGCGCCACGGTCGATGCGGGTCCCGCGGTCCCCTGCCGCTCGGCCATCGGTGCGCTCCGGCGAGCGTCGTAGAACGTTTGGAGGTTGCGGCGTGCGGAGAGCCCACTGTTTCTTTCCCGTTGTATTTTATTAACTTAATTATTTAGAAGCCGTCGGAGAGGCATTGTGTAATTGTGATGGGTTAGAGCTTACTTTTAGACTAAAAAAATGATAAAGATATCATTTAACATCAGTAAGGTTACGAGACGCACGCTGAACACGAATGTGTCTCTATAGGTGTAAAAGGGTAGCAAGCTGTCCTTTAGCG
This sequence comes from Amblyomma americanum, assembly GCF_052857255.1. Taxonomy (NCBI): domain Eukaryota; kingdom Metazoa; phylum Arthropoda; class Arachnida; order Ixodida; family Ixodidae; genus Amblyomma; species Amblyomma americanum. Next base: position 28,541,138 of record NC_135503.1, read on the forward strand.
CACTCCCTTTTATGAAAAGGGGTGCGCTAGAGGATAGCTTACTCCCTTTTTACACCTTTCTAATTGGAGTGCAGGGCAGGTAATGACACGGTTCAAAAAACAAACGCCGCCATGCACTTAAAGTGGAGCTAAAGATGCAGAAATCCGAGAAAGGGGTCAATAATTATGTAGCATAAAACAGGACGAGTGTAAAAACACAAAAACTTATTCACATGCAAACCGAACGAGCAGAGAAAGGCAAGAACAAAGAAAGAAGGCTGTGTTTCTTTTTGTGTATGTGTGGAATGCTTTTAGGTTGCTTTGTGGCGGAATTAGCGTAAGTTTAGAACGAATCGCGCTGCACAAAGCGACGCACCTTGAGTATTATACCTGAATGTCTCCGTCCCTTCCCCATTGGTTCTGTCCTTGTCGTATGATGGCGTGTAGCAGCGCATTGAACGTACTACCTCCAGCCCTTTGCAGTTTCTGCAAGCGCGGTAACATTTTACGCTAACAGGTCGTCGATTGCATGCGCCGTTCTATTGCGTACTGAGGCAATCAGTTCAAATACACGTGGCGGATAGAACGCTGTCGTTGTCAAACTCGAGCACGTAATGTCGTCGCTTTCGATTATTCTAGAATCTACTTGAACCCGAAACTATATTAATTCACCTGCCAACATCAGATATCCTCTGACTTTTTCTGTGTTCTTGATGATTCTCGTTTTCCACCACGATCAGATTTGGTGCTTTGGTGTGAGGACATTGCACACTGTTATAGATTCAGGCATACAGACTGTGCCAACTATTTCCTTCGGCCGCAGGACGCCGCGGTGGCTGAGTGGTTATGGCGCTCGGCTGCTGGCCCGAAAGACGCGGGTTCGATCCCGGCCGCGGCGGTCGAATTTCGATGGAGGCGAAATTCTAGAGGCCCGTTTACTGTGCGATGTCAGTGCACGTTAAAGAACCCCAGGTGGTCGAAATTTCCGGAGCCCTTCACTACGACGTCCCTCATAACCTGAGTCGCTTTGGGACGTTAAACCCCCATAACACAACCTTCGGTCGCAGGACGCTCTGTCGAAGCTACGGACGTTGTTTACAGAGATACGCCACACGGCTTCGTGAACTTTCGGGAAGCTCGAATAATTTCGTGCTTTATTGTTTAAGTTTAGTAAAAGTTACTATCGTAACAAGAGCGAGAGGTACCGGGATCGATACCCCGCACCTCCACGAAATATAACAGGGGCTTACGTCAGCGTTGAGGTAGCAGAGGCGAAACACAGTCCGTGGTCGGTCAGGCTAAGCAGTCTCTCGCTCTGCGCGACGGCAATGCGGTTAGGCTGATACCCATCTTCTTCTTGACGCCATATTCAATTTCAGGCATTTCCGAACTAATGCTAGCGTGCGTGCCTTGCGTGTCCGCCGTCTGTAGAAATGGCACGCTGTTCATGTTACGTGTTCATCGCTGTGGGCAGTAATACAGCCAACGGGCGAAAAGCACGCCAGCTCAAGAGAGCGCGCCTGCACCAGCGTGACGAGTACCACGTTTCCTGTCTTAACATCTCCCCGCGGATGGCACGAAGCCAGCGAACACTTCGCGCGCGCCACACCCTGGACTATGTGCTAACTAAGCAGTTATTCTACTTGCGCCGTCAGGGAAGTCGTACAGTTGAAAACAAAAATAAAAAGACAGCACTCTTCTCGTCTACACTCCTAACCACTTCTATTACCCAACTCTCTCCCATCGCCGCAACTGTCTGTGTACGGATTCCGTGCCCAGCAGCTGTCGACCAACTCATTTAAGCAGAGTTCCAGCTCGGTGAAAACGAAAAAAAAAAAACGCTCGAAGTTGCAGTTAACACGTAGGTGCTTTTCAGTTCCAGAGGAAGAGGCAGGGTGTGTCGCCACAGACAGCCGACACGGCAACAGCAATGGCTTCTCCGCAAATGGCTCGAACTCGCCGTGCGCGCACCACCTCTGTACAGCGCTGGCGCCAGAACCGCGCCCGACGAAGCCAGTGGAAGGCGCCGGCAAAAAGATTCACGCTACCTACGTCGGCGCACCCGGGCAGCTGAGTAATCGCTTCATTCCGCGAGAGCGACCGGCGGCGCTCTTGAGACGCCGCTCCCGCTTCGCGAAGGGGCTTGGTCTCCTCACGCGACGTTCCACGCTTGGCGCGTCAAGCGAGCGCGCGCGCGACCTTCCTCGAACGAATAGGCTTTGCGCTGCATACGCCTTACGTGAGTGAAAAGTGAGAAAGAAGGAAAAGATAAAGAAGCCTAGGAAAGGAGGTCTTCTTCGAGTGGCGTAATTTCGGCACCGCATTCGTTAACGTCGCGCGTGCAAATAGAGTGGGAGCAAAAGAAAGAAGCGGCCCGTTAACGGCCTGTTACTCCTCGCTGCTGGCGCACCGGGGCAGAGTCACTCGGTCGCAGGGCTCCACACGCACCGTTTTCTGTTTCTTCCTCGAAAGGCGTTCACTCTTGGCTCCCCCTCGCCTAATACACATCCCTGTACAGCCACCGCCCCATTTCCTTCCTCCTTACTCCCCCTCCGGGGCTAACGTCACTCAAGGTCGCCCCTGTGTCCAGCCCGTAATTGCGAGCGCTCTCTCGTCACCCCCTCCTCCTAACCTCCTCCCTCGGGCGAACTCCGCATTGTTCTTCCTGTTCTTAGTTTACTGCCTTTTTATTTTATTTATTCCATCTGTCTCTCTCTCTCTCTCTCGCCACTTTTTCCTCCGAGAACGTTCTGTTGTTCTCTTTCTCCCACTGCCCTTACCGTTCCGAAGTTCGCGTTTCCTCTATTGCTTGTCTCGGCATCTCCGATTGCGCTCCGGCAGCACCCTTCTGCCTTGGAGGACCTGTTTTTTTTTTCTTGTCTCCTTTGCTTTCCTAGCAACTGCGGTGATGGCAGCAGCGGTCTTCAGCCTCTTTTTTTTTCTTTTGCATCATCCATTCTCTTCTCCGAGACCTCGTTTTTCCTTCCCTTTCCTTCCAGACCTTTCGACACTTGTTTGTTTGTTCTTCAGGCACTGACCGGCCCGGTGCCCATCTGGTCCACGCTTACGTATCCCACTGGGCAGCCCCTACCTCGTCTGCGTCTTCTCTTGACCTCTACTACATTTTGTTCCCTCTATCGTGACCCTTTCTTTTTTTCTTTTTCGCCCTCATCCGACACACTCCTGTACGTCCGTACGTACGGCGCGAGGCGGACGCCCATCCGCTAACGAAGTACGCCAGGCCACAGGCCCGGGCCATCGATTTATCGCGCGCGCACCCAGCACTACGGTGGGTGCGTGGCTGCTCCAATCGATGCTGTCGCTTCGTCCAAGTCGACGGTGGCGGCATCGTCCCCGCGGCATTTTTCGCTCGTTTAGGCAATACGACCGGGAGAACGCCGCCTGGAGGCCAAGCCCCCCCTCAACACCCCCCCAACCTCCCACCCCCCGGACCCCCTCCTCATTGCCCTTTCTTCTCGACCGCGCCCGGGATGTTGACATCAGGCGCCCTGGTTCTTGCCGTCACTCCCCCGTTTTTTACGCGTCCCTTTGTCTGTATGGGTTCTGCCTTAAGGTATGTTTGATGGCATCCTTATCTGGGACTACTTCGATGGCTACTGGCGCATATTTATTACAGGGAATCAATTACGCGTCTGCTCTGCTTGTTAGACGCAGACAGCTGAAGCTCAGGACTGACTCGACCAGAACTTATAGTACCGTGTTGCGAGTTCGTCCTTGCGTCATCGGCTCTCGCTAATTTGCATTTGTGGGATGAATGCCACCAACGCATTGACCATTCTTCTACAGTGAAGTGCAACGCTTCTGTTTCTGCCTGTTCTGACTGTTCTCTCGTAATTATGTTTGCCGCCGCCACCACGTAGTGCGACAAACATTCATTTTGACGTCCCTCTTCAGACAATGGGACCCTTAAATTTTTCTTCTTGGGCCTCCATATATTGAGTCTCCAGAACTTCAAACTGCGGTCTTCAAAACGTGCATCTAAAGTGCCTGAATCTGACTATGTCGGATTACTGCCGCATATGTCAGTAAAGCTGCGTAGAGCCGTGTGTATGGTAGCTGGACTTCTAAATTTCCTAACCTTGTGACTCCGTCTCTCTGCAACCCTTCATTACGTTTCCTTTTCCTTGCTGTTCACTGTAACCGGCGGCTGGAGCAAAACAGATAAGCTTTATGTAAGTGCTACCGCCTTCTACTACCGGATACCATTATCGCTAAACGCCAGCAGTATATGCTCAATAGCCCCGAAAGAACAGTTGTATGCGCTGTTGTCGGCTGCCGGAACACGGTAGCGCTATCGTAGATTGGAGCGGCTGCGTCCTGCAGTATAGACACAGCTTGCATCGTGATGACGACGGGGGTGATGACGAGGATGATGTTAACTAAGGGGTCCAATCACCGAAGCTGTCCGTCTACTCATTGGCTGGTGCCTGGGTGAAACGCAAATCGCTACGTACAAGACGCCGCGAGTTCGCCCAGCTCTCTACCTTCAGCAACACTGCACGATATTGGTTAGGAACCATATAGTCGGGTAACTAGACGGAATGAGGTATTCTAAATTGGAGCGGCTGCGTCCTGTAGTAGACACAACTTGCCTGGTGATGAAGGCGGCAATAATGACGAGGACGATGTCGACTAAGGGGTCCAATCACCGAAGCTGTCCGTCTAATTATTGGCTGTCGCCTGTGTGAAACGCGAATCGCTATCTCCAGAGGCGCCCCGATTTTGGCCTCGGGTCGGCTGTCGCCAGTTCTTTGCCTCCCGCAACACTGCACGATATTGGTTAGGTGCAATTAGTCAGGTAACCCCGACCGATAGGAGTAGTACACGCCATCCGATAGCAGGAAAGTAAAAATTAATCAAAGCAACGCGTGCGTCGTGTTAAGTTGCGACTTCGACAGCGCCAGAATGAGCGAGAGGCTATAGTTGACATGCGCGCCTACGCGCATATATATTCCGACCCCCCCCCCCCCCTCCCCGCCGCATGTTGCGGAAGGATAGAGTGAGTGGGGAAGGAAGATGGGAAGGAGACGGGAGACGAGGGCTCGACGCGTAATAATGGCACGTCGCTTCTTCGGCCAACGTGATTGGCCGTTTTCTGCCGGGAAACCTGACTGACGCGTCGTCCGCCGTTCCTTGCTGGGCATGCGAGCGGCGGTCGCTAGAGGCGCTGCTGCTGCTTCTACCGCTTCTCGGCAGTGGTCGATCAACGGGCCGAGGGTAATTAGAGCCGCCATGAGCGTGACACGTGACGTCGCGCGGGCTTGGCCTAAATTGAGCCGCCCGCCAGCTTTCCTCCTCTTCCTCACCCCTCTTCCACTTCCCTCTCCTCCTCTGCCAATTTCGTGCTTCCTTTACTTTTTTCTTTGTTTCTCTCTGCTTTGACTTTCGTGAGCTTTGCATACTGAACAGGTGATGCTGCGTGCGTGTGTACCTTATCCCCCTTGCCCCTCTCCACTTTCTTTTAGTTTTCATACAGCGATCCTGCGGTACTTTAAAGAAAGGTGCGCCCGAAAATAGGCGCAATAGGCGTCACTGCAGTGAGGTCGCTTGCCTCTACAGGCCATGGTGAACGCTACGATGCCGGAGTGCCCCTAAGAATAAATTGATTTCCTCGTCAGGCGTTACTTAGCTAAGGAGCGCCAAGTGTTTAAAGTTAATTAATTCACGGGAAAATGCACGCGTAGGATATTGTCACTGAGCTCGTTCATCACTGTAGGAACAAATTAGGAGCCATTCTTAGCACCAAATCATTTATCGGTCTATCCTATATATTTTCCGCGGGGGGGGGGGGGGGGGGTTCGATTTCCGATCTCTTACTATCCCACACCTTCTACTAATGCTGATTGCTGGATCTACGAATAGAAGAACGAAACGTGGACTGACGTAAGAGTATAGCACCACACTGAAGTCTCAATGGACCTGCATGTTTACATTCCACTGAAAGCTGGCAAATGGTGTAGCTGCAAGGTGGCAAGAAAAGGAGACAAGAAATAACAAACTCAGCGATGAAGGTCGGGACCGGCGTTGCGCGATCAAAGCCTGCCAAGCCCAGATCCGCGCACAATCAGCGTCCACGCCGCACTCGGCCTCTCTTAGGGAAAGGGGCCGCTTAGCACCGCCGCGCCTGCCGTGATTGGTAATCAAATAAGACCGGGCGACAATCATCGCCCGGTCATCCCGCGCGCACGTGAGTCGAGCCCCCGAGGGGGTGAGAGGGAGATGTCTCAGAGCGCTTTTCCTAGGTGATGTCTTCATGGCTAAATCGTGGCAGCGAGATGAGGAGGGGTTGTCCAGAATGCCGGGAGGAGATTGGGTGTGCCAGTTGGTCCGGGTGGATCGGGAGAGGGGATGTGGAGGAGGAAAGAGCTTGCCATTAGTGGTGCACCGCCCCGAGCCCGGCGGTGGTCGTCCGCCACGGGCAGGCTGGAATTTATGTACGCACGTACACGTATCGCAGCCACTGAAGCGTGGCTATAAAGGCCAGGGCCATGCTGACCAAATCGGTTGGCGCGGCACGGATGGCGGGTGCTTTGCGGGCGATGACGAGGGAGGAGGGATTGAGTGTGCATGTGGCCAACGGGGTCGTCTGGGGAAGGCTAGTTTCTTTTTTTTTTCCCCGCAGACGACGAACAGATGCCTAACCGCATGGAGAGAGGATGCCGGTAGCAATTTCGCAGCTTGTTTCGGAATTAAATTTTAAACAATTATCAACGCTTTTCGGAGCTCAATAACCTCGCGTGTCTCACGAAGTTGATGTGCAGCGATTTTTACCTTTTTCTGTTCGTTTTACATGTTTTAATTTTTTTTGTTTCACAATAAATGCAAGGAGATATAGGATGGAAACAGATGTGACATGATGACGCGGATTAATTTCCTGCGGTTCCGACCAACACAGCCGCCGCGGTGGCTGAGTGGTTATGGCGCTCGGCTGCCGGCCGCGAAAGACACGGGTTCGATCACGGCCGCGGCGGTGGAATTTCGATGAAGGCGAAATTCTGGAGGCCCGTGTGCTGTGCGATGTCAGTGCACGTTAAAGAACCCCAGGTGGTCGAAATTTCCGGAGCCCTTCACTACGGCGTCTCTCATAGCCTGAGTCGCTTTGGAATGTTAAAACCCCCATAAACCAAACTAAACCAGCTTCCGACCAACATAAATAGCCGTGCCACGTGCCGTTGCATGTAAATTTGCACCTACAATTGTTTTGAGTCTTTTAGACGGTGTCGTGCCGCTATGGTGGCCTTCGCAAAAGGCAATCGGCATGATATCTTCTAAGCAAAATGAAACCGGGAATAAAAATCGAAGCGTCATTGCGATAAGCATCGTCATCCCCTTATACTTGAGTAGATGAAGCGCACAAAAGACAGCACACAGACAAAGAACAATACGAGACAGGCGCCTGTCTCGTGTTATTCTTTGCCTGTGTGCCGTCTTTTGTGCGCTTCATCTGCTCAAGCTATGCACCAACTTGCTCCCGAACCTGTTCTACTGCATCCCCTTATACACTCGTAACTTTGAATCACTGCACGCGCTTAATTGTCACAGAACGTATCCCCAAGCAAACACGCGCATTTCGACTGGGTGCAATGACAAGCGAAATCACGGTCTTTTCCAACCCTGATTTATGGAGGAAAAACGCTAAGGCGCCCGTGTGCTGTGCGATGTCAGTGCACGTTAAAGATCCCCAGGTGGTCGAAATTATTCCGGAGCCCTCCACTACGGGACCTCATTCTTCCTCTCTTCTTTCACTCCCTCCTTTATCCCTTCCCTTACGGCGCGGTTCAGGTGTCCAACGATATATGAGACAGATACTGCGCCATTTCCTTTCCCCAAAAACCAATTATATATATATTCCAACCCTGAGCACTCGTGGCCAACTCGCGTCTTTTCTCCTTTCCCCCCTCCATCCCCAATCTTTGCCCTGATCTCTCTTCCCCCTCATCCTAACACCGTGTACAGCTAGCAGGCTGTCATCGGTATAGCGTCCCTTTCGGCAGCGCTTCATCCGTCGCCTGTTTATTAAGTTGCCTCCGGGCCAGTCGGAAATGGGTGATGAAGGAAGTGACGCACACGTCCACGACGAGTGAGGAGAGAGAGGGGGGGGAGCAAAGAGGAAAACGAAGGGAAGTTCGAGTGAGGAGGTTAAAGGAAGGCTCGGACGCCGGGCTGTGCAAGCAGCGTGACTGCAGGTCCGGCTCTTCCCGCTGTGTATACGTTGCGGTCGTGCGCGCGCCTCGCCGACGACAACCGGAAATGGGTCGCCGCACCACTGCCACTGCTTCTCCGGCCGCTGCTGGCTTCGTTTTGGCTCTCCTACGCCGAAGGTTCGTCGCACACGCACCAGTATTGCGGTCGAAACCGTGGAGTTCTCGGCATGCAACTCGATTCTGTCCTCTTTCTCCCGTTTCCCCCCCCCCTCGTCCCTTCCTTCCCTCCCCTTCCTTCCCCAGGCCTCTTGCGAGCAGTCCCTAGCTGGGCGCTGGATTTGTTTGCCGCCAGCGAAGGGATTCGAACGGTCCATTGAGCGGCGGAGGAGGCAAGGAAGGCGCAGGGCACGGAGAAGACGGGACTGGGATTCGTTCTTTCGTCTCGCCCCGTTTCGTCCCCGAGTATATGGCTGGAGAGGAGGACTGGGGTTCGAGACGGTAGTGGTGGTGGTGAGGGGAAGGCGAACGCTGCAGCGACGTTGACTACGTCGACGGCCGTAAGCGCGCCGCGACGTCTTCAGGAGGACCATTCCGGGCGACTCCCGAGCGCCAACAAACACCGCTCCCTCCCTGCCTCGATCCCTTGCTCCCCACTCTGTTTCCCTACCGTGATGCGTCAGTGCACGTGTGAGCTTGGCGAGCGTGCGTGCGTGTCTTGCCCGTGCCGCTTGGCTGCATACTCGAGTTGACGTCGCCAACAAGACGACGAGGGCCGAAAGAGATTGCACTGTCTCGTTCTGGCGGCGGTGTTTGTCGATGGACGACCACCCCCTTCCGTCCGCTCGGTTTGATGACGCGTGGCCGCCGTCGCTTCCACTGCTCGCGCGCGAACACACATCGATCGCGTGCGCGCGTCCTTTCTTTCAAGCTCGCCGCGACTTTTTTTCCCTCCTCCACTCGTCGCCCAACGCGTCGCTGTCGGTGGGATCAAGTGCGCGCTTGTGCGGGCACATAAATTGCTCGCTGCTGCGCGCGCGCCTGCGGTCGGAGCTTTATTGGAAATGCCTGCGCGGAAAGTGGCGACGTTTTCGACGTTAGTTTCTCTTGCGTACGCGTCCTCCGCGCCGCTTTTTGAAATCCCCCCCCCCCCCACCTCCCCTGAGCGTATGGATTCCGAGCGACGATGCGCGCGCGGCGCTTTGCGCTATGGAGCGCGGCGAGTCGGTATCTGTCACGTCTGAGCGAAAAGTGACCCACTTCCGCGATGTGCGGCGGTATAGTTCAATGTTTTGCTGCAAAACTCAAGGACGCTGGTGTACTGCCCGTGCACAGCAATGCTTCTGAGTTTTTGAGTTTTTTTTTTCTTGTAGCACAGTGGGACAGCGGCAGGGTGTGTTTGGCATTTCTTTTTTCGTCGAGAAGTTTTAAATCAGCTCGCTTCTCGCTACGGCATTTGTGATGGGCAGTATGAGTAGGCGTCTCCTCCCAGCCCCTCTGTTTATTTTTTTTTTGTTTCCGGCTCTCTGGTACTGGATAGTAGGGAAGTCCTTGAAGAGCAGACAGATTTTTCGCGAGAGGATCGCGGTCTCAAAGTTTAAATTACCGTTTTACAGAAAAGAATAAAAAAAGGGGGGTTGTTAAAGCACGCATCGCTCGCGTAAAAAAGAGTGTCGTCATTTATTTCTCGAGTTGAAAGGCTGGAGGAGTCCAGGCGGATGGTCAAACAAAACGGCAGGGAACTCAGTCACCCGCACAAACAACTTCACCGTTTTTGTTCTTCAAAAAAGACCTCGGCCTCTTTGCCGAGGTCTTTTGCTACATGTCACACATGTAGGCCGAGGTCTTTTGCTACATGTCACTTATGTAGCAGGCCGCTGCGGGGTGCTATGTTTTACTCCATCTCTTTTTATTTTTATTTCTCGAGCTTGTGCCTACCTACGTGGCTGTAAATCCAAGGACTGATAATTAACACCGCATGGCTTCACTGCATTAGGCTCCCGAGAACATACAAAGCACTGCGAGGGTCGCAAGCATACGTGCGGTCACCTCGCATTCTAACCTTTACATGAAGCGAAATTTTCAGCTCAAAGTACACTTTCACGTGGAAAGGAGCACAGAAAAGCCCTTTCTAGAGTAACTGTTCATTTCCCGAACAGAAGCCACCGGAACAGAGCAGAACTTGTTTTGCATTTCTACATTGTGTCAGATATATCAGGATCATCCCACTGTTGATGTGCTAACGAGTTTTTGAATCATGTACGCAGGTCGCTAGGCAGGGAATTTTTTCTGCCCGATCGGGCACGAGCCGATATAACTAAACAATGCACCTAGATCCGCCCCCAAGATTCCAGTACATTCCTGCACGTATGCACCCCTACACAAAGACACGCACTCTGATTCCGGCGCAAACACACCACTGGCGTTCTATGGGCGATCACGCTTTGTAACGCATGCGTTAACTGTGAGAGATCATGTTGCGTTCATCTCGTTGGCCTCCTCCTAAGTGGCTTGTCTGTTCGAAGTGGGCAAAGGTTTCATCGCTCCTCTGAGCCGTCGGCGTCGCAGCACCTGGGTAGACCGCCATCCTTAGAGCTCCACGATTTGCACCTCGTAGTCCCTCCCTCGTATCGTCCATCGCATTAGGATATCGGATACGTTGCCTACTGGCGATCCGCGTACGGCCAGGCAAGGGGGCAGCTTTCGTCGGAAGGTGCTTGCTTGCGAGGATTGCGGCACAGCTCTAATACCCCTGTCACACGGACACTGTAAAGGTACTTTGAACTAATGCTCCATTACTCTAAGGACGAACGCGCGCTGCCACACGGACGCGCCAAAGGACACCTAGCGCAAAGGAGCTTCGAAACAAGGCAGCTCGAGTTCGTCCTTTGAGGCTTGAAGGGAGTACTCTCTCTCCCAGCGAGTTAACAGCATAAATAAATTGAGAAAAGAAACATTCAATTTTCATTTTATAAACTCACTTCATAAGATTAGTGGTGTTTTAAAATATAAGATCATTTGTTTTGTGGCGGTCTCACCACGCCATACTCTCGTTCCAGATTGGGCGAGTTGGGCTCAGTGTGGCCAGCACTGAGATGTTATGCTCTGTACTTGAAAAATCATGTCATTATTGCAGTCAAAATTACGTTGCTTTAACATAATACGGTTATAAAACTAATTTACTAAAAAAATGTGACATTTCTGTATTTACATGTGCAGTGAGGTTTGCAATTTTGATAACGCTTTTCGCCGATGAGGGCGCTAACAACTTCTTGCGAAGGTCGTTCCGCGACCGTGTAGCACGCACGAACTCCCTTGAAGTAGTGCTCCTTTGGGAGCGTAAAGGAGCATTAGTTCAAAGTGCCTTTAGAGTGCCCGTGTGACAGGGGTATAACACGCACAGGCTGTGTGTTCGAGTACGTATGCACGTGCTCGTGGTCCGGCCGCATCGCATTCTCGCGCCACCTGCGCCAACAATTTCTTTACCGTAATTGTCTGTGACGTTCGTGCATTTAATCTGCTGTCTTTGTATGTTCATCGTCAACCGTGCACCGTCATCCAAAGTCTGTATTTTACTTTTTGTTTAGGCCAGGACTCATCTGTACCGATTTGCCTGTACTGCTTCTACCCCGTTAAAGAGGGAGAGACGAATAATCCTGTGCAGTCCAATAATCCCCTTTCCCTTTTCCCATTGCATTGTGGCAGCCAGGCACAGATAATCAAACCATGCAGACTTTAAGCTCTGCCCCGCCGCGGTGGCTCAGTGTTTAGGGCGCTCGATTACTGATCCGGAGTTCCCGTGTTCGAACCCGACCGCGGCGGCTGCGTTTTTATGGAGGAAAAACGCTAAGGCGCCCGTGTGCTGTGCGATGTCAGTGAACGTTAAAGATTCCCAGGTGGTCAAAATTATTCCGGAGCCCTTCACTACGGCACCTCTTTCTTCCTTTCTTCTTTCACTCCCTCCTTTACCCTTCCCTTACGGCGCGGTTCAGGTGTCCAAAGATATATGTGACAGATACTGCGCCATTTCCTTCCCCCCCCCCCCCAAAAAAAAAACAATTATTAAGCTCTCCCACCATAAACTCTTCCTCTGAATTATTCCTCTCCCCCCCCCCCCTCTTATTTTAATCCTTGAATTGGAGAGAGCGAGAGAGCTATTTAATGCAAAGGCTGACATTTTAACCAGTGGTGTTTTCAAGAATATCACGTCCAGTATCACCAACAGATTTCCTTTTCGTGGAATGTCGAATCCTGGAAGTTCCACGCAAAGCGCACTTCACGACATACCATTTCTCAAAGCGTCACTTGCCATAGATGCTGTAGACAAATTGTACGGTCAATCACTGCATAGGCGGAAGATACGGAGGGCGTACTGCTCCGTCAGCAGTTAATCGGTTGATTTAAAATGCTACTTTTAATTCACTGTATATGGCTGAGTATATATGTGTCTCTTTATAGTTTGAAGACGTTCGGAAATTAGCGTAATTGTCTATAATCGGTTTACAACTCATGAATGCAGCGGCGAATGCCTCTCAAAGGACGACCTTAATTCAGTGATTGGCGTCGACCGGTTCTCAGGACGTCGCGGTTAACCCTGTGGGCTACAACTAAGGAACGAAGGGGCAAGTGCCCCTCACAGGAAGCCTTCAAGTCAATGGCATCGACCGATTTTCATGACGTCGCGGTTGCTCCGATTAAGCCGTGGTTGATCCCACTTCATCTACCACTTCCTGGGATATCACGCTAGCACGTGCAAGGGGATTAACCACGACGTCACGACAGTTTTGTCTTGTGTCTCACTGTAATACTGTTTACACAATGCTAGCATTTTCCTCAATAAATATGCGAGTTCTTTACAGCACTCAAATGTTGTGTCAAGCGGTGTAAAGCCAACAGGCTGTTTCTTTGGTTAGTTGGTTGCTCATATTGACGAAAACGCAAGCGCGCAAGAGGACGGGGACATGAGATACCGCGGCGTGCTTTGTCTCATGTCCTCGTCTTGCATTTTTGTCAAGGTGGAACGTTGAGATTCCAGAACATTTTTTCCCACATTTCTATTGGCCTGCGCATCACAGGGCTGATAAGTTTTCCGCACTAGTGTTCCCCTGAGGCGGGAGAGGGGAGGGTTGCGAATGAGAGATGGCATCGCGACGCTGGGACAGAAAACAACCCAGTGGCGTGGACGCTTTGCATACTTCATCTGTGTCGCTGAGCGGCACGCGCCTGCCGATCCAGCGAGCGAGCGCCGTTGTGCGGTGCGCGCGCGTCCCCTGTCATCACCGCGGCGCGCCCTCGTGATCTGGGGCCACCGCTGCTGCTGCTGTGCGTCGAGGGTGCGGCACGGCCGGAGCAATCTTCTCGCCGAGGGGGGTCTCGCCTTCCCCTTCTTCGCTGAATTCATTTGGCAGAGACAAAGCGCCGGGGAGGCGGCGGTGGCGAGGTGCGGAGACGCACCCACACCGTTGATAAGATGCAGGCCTGCTGAACAGAAGCTTCTTTCTCCCTTTCTATGCCGGCGGCCTATATGTATACAGAGCCTGCCTGTCTGCCCGGTCGCTCGCTCGCTTGTGAGGGCCTTGCGTGGTTGTAGCTTTGCGTGCGTGTCAGAGGATAACAGGATTTTGCCGCCGGTACTCAGGGCCGTACCACGCTCTCATCTGTGCTCAGCTGGCTGGTAACCTCCACTGAGGCGTACGCACACGTTCATCATTGGGGGCGATTTCTTTTCTTTTTTTTTTTGTGGCCACAGTCTTTTTTCTGCTTCCTCTCATTCAGAATATTTCATCTCTGGCAATGGAAATGCAGACGCTACCAAATGAGTCCCCCCCCCCCCCCCCGGGCGTTTTTGAAATGCAAACTGCGATGCGACCGCAGTGAACAGAAAGCTTTTAATAACTACTAGGATTCATCTTAGCAATCAAGCTGATCATCAGCACTGTTCGTGGGAAGAAAGGGTGGTGATAGAGGAAGTACTTTGTTATGCACGGTGTATGGCTATACCAGTTAACTGGCTGAAACATGGCAACTGGCGCTAAAAGACACAAGGCACAATACACACGCTAGCTTTTTGTTGTCCCTTGTGTTTTTTAACGCTTGTTACCATGTTTCAGCCAGCTAATCAAAAGCATCAACTAGTCCAACTTTCTTTAATCGCGGCTATACAAGGTAGCGTTATTTGATTCACTTTACCACAGAGCTCAACCTCTTTTATCATTTACAAGGCACTGAGTTTATCTTAGTTCACTTTATTTTTTCACCATTAGACCAGACGAATCAACTGGTTACAAGCAGTTTTTCCCAAAGCGAGAATAGCTTGGGAACACAAGCACGACTTCTTATTACGAAAACGTAATTAAGTCTCGCGATACGTGGCAGCCTTCTGGTAAGGTCTGCTCCTACAGCCCTCACATTTTCCTCCCTCGGACCTCAGTCTCGTATTAGGCGTTTGGTGAGACCAGGGCTCCACGAGAGCACCCTGCAGCTAGGCCTCACGCCCTTCACCCTCCGCCGCCCGCGGCCTCTGCATCACGGCGGCGCGTGACGCCAACTGACAATCACCAGGACCACTGTGTAAACAAGTGAAGCCGCCTGTCTTTCTGCCTCCCCCCCCCCCCCCCCCCACCAGCGACAAATCGCAGCCTTCCTTTTGCCCCCCGCGGTCCCGACGACCCCTGGGCCGTTCTGAGGGCAAGTCATCTCTATACACATTCCTCGCCTCGCAAATAAAAGCGCGCGGCTCCCGCTCCTTGTGAATCAGTGGGTTAACTTATACGTACAAGGCCTGCTGTCTGCCTGTCTGCCCGTAATAAAAGGAGCATCGAGGAAAACTCTATCAACTTTATACTCTTAGTAAATATCAATTGTTTGGCTCGTTCCAGTTATGTTGATGTTTATTCGGCTGCAAAGAAAGCGTTTGTTGCTGATAAAATTGAATTTAAAAATTCAACGTTTTTTTTTTTGCCGGACGCTCGATTCATGCTCGTGTCGTCAGGAACAAAGAAGTACTATAGATGCAATACCAACTAGCTCAAATTTCGATTCTGCTTAAGTACTATAGCTCCGTGATGATCGATTGAAAGCGAATTGTTCTGCAGCCTAGCGTCAGAGACTTGCGCGCAAAAACCCCTCTCGACGTCAGTGAAGTTTGCTTGCGAAAGCGTACGGTGGCGGAGATACTTGTATTTAATTTTCTCGGCCTTTTTTTTTTTACATGATAAAAACTGCGTTTCATTGAAAACAACCTCGTTCTTTTTTTATAAACCAACGCAATATATCGCTACAGGCAAGCTTCAATTTGTCCTCAACCTATCTTTAACTCAATATTACCCACTGACGTTGCCGTTGTCTAATAATAATAATAATTGGTTTTTGATGAAAGGAAATGGCGCAGTATCTGTCTCATATATCTTTGGACACCTGAACCTCGTCGTAAGGGAAGGGATAAAGGAGGGAGTGAAAGAAGAAAGGAAGAATTAGGTGCCGTAGTGGAGGGCTCCGGAATAATTTCGACCACCTGGGGATCTTTAACGTGCACTGACATCGCACAGCACACGGGCGCCTTAGCGTTTTTCCTCCATAAAAACGCAGCCGCCGCCGCAGCGCGAGAGAGCGCACTCCGACGAAGATATGAAGACTCGCACGTGTGCACGCACGCGCGCCAAGGGCGTCAGCGCCGGTCCAGCGCCAGAGAGCGCGCTCTGCTCTGCGCGCTCCAGTGGCAACACGCGAGGCGTGAAACCGTTGGACCCGGGCGGCCGGTCGACGAACTCGGCGGCCTGCCTGCCGGTCTGCTTGCCTGGCTGCTCAGTCGCCACTGGCGCTGGCCGCTCGCTTGAAACCCCTTTGTTTTTTTGCGCCTCGCCGACGGCAGAGTTGATCGCAAATCCTGGCCGCTCTCGCTTCGCGCTGGATGCATGCATCCTCCGAGACTGTATTCGTTTATTTTCTCCTCGGCTGCGCCCGCGGAGTTGAGTGTGTACACCCGTATCATAACAAACCGCGGGCTACGGCCCGGAGCCGCTTGTTATATACTGCGGCCGGGGCCTGCTAGGAGCGCGGCTGGGCCTGCCAAGCTGGAACGGGAAATGCTTGCTCGGCATATTATTTGGTGAGCCGCTGCTACGCTGTCAGGTGGGACGCGTCGGGCACGGACCGGAAGGGCGGTGAGTGGAGGGCGAGGTTTTAATTGGCGATAAAAGTGGGCGGTACAGAATAATAATAATTGGTTTTGGGGGAAAGGAAATGGCGCAGTATCTGCCTCATATATCGTTGGACACCTGAACCGCGCCGTAAGGGAAGGGATAAAGGAGGGAGTGAATGAAGGAAGGAAGAAAGAGGTGCCGTAGTGGAGGGCTCCGGAATAATTTCGACCACCTGGAGATCTTTAACATGCACTGACATCGCACAGCACACGGGGACCTTAGCGTTTTTCCTCCATAAAAACGCAGCCGCCGCGGTCGGGGGTACAGAAACGCCAAATCTGTTTTGAACAGCCTCTGTTTAACCTGTCAATATTTCAATACGCGCGAGGCTTATCGCTGGCCTTCTGCAAAACATAGTCTTCGTAAAACTTGCCCGTTAAAACTGTAAGAGGTTGTAACGATCGCCCTTTTACAGTACGGTTGTCCCATTCCTC
Organism: Amblyomma americanum; assembly: GCF_052857255.1. NCBI lineage: Eukaryota > Metazoa > Arthropoda > Arachnida > Ixodida > Ixodidae > Amblyomma > Amblyomma americanum. The sequence continues at coordinate 28,557,914 of NC_135503.1, forward strand.
GTGCGTTACCCTGTAGCTGGTGCGCATTAAAGAGACACTGAGGAGATAGGGTATCGTTTCAGTAACAAATAGGTCACTCGCACGGAAAACGGAGTTTTTAAAAGATATAAAAGAAGAAGAAATTAAATACATGAGTCCCCATTACCGGCAGATTTCACAAGTAAAATGCGCGCGTCGACACCGAATTTTTGGCGCGGATCGCAAAGGTAACCGCTGTACCGCCAATCACTTTAAAACGGCTGCAACTCGTCCTTTCGGTAATGACGTCACGATTTCGAACTAACGGGCGGGAAGATTTTTAAATGTAACTTTCTCGGCGATAGATGCGTCGTTTGCTGTCGGACAAACGTCAACGCACCTGGAAAGAGTCAGGGAGTTAATTTTTACTGAGAGCGATAATTGGATGGCGTTGTCCCGAGTGTAAGTTTAAGGAAGAGAAAATAATGGGATTGAGTTCACGAATCATGGGAAGCGACCTTCTAGCCACTTTTCTAACCACGCCAATTCATCATCATCATCACCACCATCATCATCATCATCATCCTGACTACGCCCACTGCAGGGCAAAGGCCTCTCCCATGTCTCTCCAATTAACCCCGTCCTGTGCCAGCTGCGGCCTTATCCCCACAAATCGTTCAATTTGAATGATGGCGCGAAATGGTCCATTTTCCGCGATCCGAGAGCCTCTTCCGGACAAGTAACGCCGCGAAGTATAATTGCAAAAGAACTGTGCTTCAGTTCCGGATTCGTTTTTTTTTTCGCCATCCATGTGAGGGAGTGAGTGAGTGAATAAACTTTATTGCTCTAATAAAGGAGTCTTGCTGCTTGCCCGAAGATTGCCGATGTCTTCCAGGCTGAGCGTGGTTGGCGCCCCTAGTCCAAGGCCCCACTGTCCCTGGCCTTCCGGCATGCGTGGCTCACTAGATCTCTTTGGACCTTGAGCTGGCTGCTGGTTAGCCGGTCCTCCCACGCCTCCGCATTTGGCTCTTTGTTACCTCGGAAAGCTACATTGTGTATGCATTCCCATGTGATATGATACAGCGTGGGGGTTGCCCGCACCACGGACATGTATCCGTATACTGCTCCGGATACATCTTATGTAGAATGTGAAGGTTGTGGAAGCCTCCTGTTTGGAGTCTTCTCCAACATGTCGCTTCATATTGTGTTAGCAGAGGATGTGGCTGGGGATATTTGCTTCTTCTGCCTTTGATGAGGGAGTATGTTTAAACTTCCCGCGAAATTTGTCAAAGCGGAACGATCACGGCGAGCATGGCATCCTCGTCTGGCACCGATCCTGCTCAGTAACGGCTGCGTTCTTGCGATTACACCCCCCCCCCCCCCCCTCCCCTCCGTGCCACTCCTCTTTTCATCAACATTTACTGCGCTTCCTAAGCGCGCTTGGATGGTAGGACGAGAACTGATACACTGTGGAGTACGCTTTGCGTTCTACAAGTCCTTTCTTTATAGCTATAGGGCCCCCGTGAACATTCTTTTCGCCACCAAGTGAACGCTACAGACCTCCCGGTCACAGTATTGAACTGTTTAACCCTCGCCACCGACCCTAGAGAAGTTTGCGGATGCAGATATCACTTTGAACAGAAGGAGACAGCAAAGCCCGCAGCGTCGCCACTTTTGCGCTTTGAACTATACTTGCGTTCAACCGCTCCTCCCTCATCTCACTGAGAAAAACCGGCAAAACACGCATCGCATACCCTCAGCACCGCATCTCCTACGAGCGAGCGCGTGTAAATAATATAACCGCGTTAACCTACTGACGCCTCGCGCCCCGCAAAAAGCCCACATTCGCAAGCCGGCACCCCCATATAGAGCTCCGCAGCGTCATTCAGCAGCAGCACCTCCCAACTCCGTTCGTAGCCTACCAGCGTAACACAGTTAGGTCAACGAGATTAGCTCCCCCTCTCCGCCGTTTTCCTTTCTTATCCGCAGTTATAACACAACGACGGTCATTTCCCGCTGCGACAAGCAACACGACGTTTTTCTCGCTCCCAAACTCACCCACCACCACAGAAGCGAAGGGGCACCATCATCCAGCGAGCGGGCACACCAGCGCGCGGCGCCCAAGGCAGAACAACCCCCGGCGTATACACTCAAATACACACGCCGTGCGAGCTGCATCACCTTTTCCGGAAACAGCTCTTTCGTGCCGCTCGTTTACGCCGAGCGCCGTCGTCTCTTCCGCGCTCGTTACAGCACCAAGTGGAGCGTTAGCTCGCACTTCTCGCGAGACAAGGCAGCAACGCGCGCCGTCGACACGGCTGGCGCTGCGGGCGACCTCCTCTCTGCCTCGCCGTACACGGGAGTGTTGTTTGTGCGTGTGATCTTCGTAACGCCCTGTTTCTTTATCTCCACCGTGCTGCGACACAGTGGTTGGAGCTGAAGCTCCCATTTCACCCCCCCCCCCCCCCCCCCGCCCCTTACTGCTACCCTCCCTACCTCTTTCCGGGGTAGGGCTGTACGCTCCATCTAAGAGCAAGCTTGCTCGGGGCAAATGAAGGTTTTCTTCATCTCGGCTCGGCCGGAACGATTGTGCGTCGCGCGCTTTGCGTTCCCCGGGAAAACGCTCTGCTGTGCTTGTTGTTTGCGCGGGTGTTTCCCAGCCGGAACCGCGCGCCGGCCGGAATTAGTGCGGGGTGGCGGATAATTTTGCCCAGCTGATTCGGGCTGTCGAGCTTGTGCGCAGGCTGCGCTTGTGCGCGAGCGCGCTTGACCGTGGAAGAATGGCGGGAGGTGTGATCACGAGCGTGGAGCTCACTACCGTTGCGGGCTCACACCGTTGACTCTCGAGCGCGCCACTTGAAAACGTGGGAGGCGTTCTTTTTTCTTTTTCGTGCCAGTCGCCGTCAGGTAAATCGGGGCTGAGTGCAGTGTAACTGACCTGAGAAGGAGTAATGAGCTTTGTTCTTATGGTCGTTCCGCGTCCACCGTTCGCGTTCACGAGGCGCAGCCCCGGAATTAGTATTTAAATAAAGGTTCTCTCGAATAGAGGACGGTAGGCAAAACCCGTGTCGGTCGATAAACCACTCGCAGAGGCATAGAGAGAGAGCGAGTACCTTAACTGAAAAGCTGAGATTACAGCCAGTGGGCTGGACATGTCGACATGCTATTGCTTCGTAAGGGACAGGAAGTGGAGGGGAAATGCTGACGAAGAAGGGAGAACACAGTGTTAGAAAATAATAATTTAAAATTGTTAATTACGTCTTCCGGTTTTGGTGTAGACGTGTCAAGCGGTAATACAAAAGCGGTGGAATTTTTCGAAAAGACCTATATCCCCGAGTTAGGCGCCTTCGGTTTCAGCTGGTAACATATGTTCTTTCATATCTGTGTGCCTGACATTTCGAAAGAATGGGTTCCATAGTTTCAGTTTAGACACACTTATCGGAGTGCGCGTCCTCAAACGGTGCACAGCCTCCAGCATGTGCTCCCGAATCCTGACAATTAATTTGCCTAGTATAGCGTCCGACGGCCGTATACGAAGGTTAGTAATTCGCCCACGCGTGGCCAACAGAATGATTAAGCAACCCGCTGAAGGCGGTAAACAAAGCGGCGTATTAAAAAAAAATTAACGACTTGGTCACGCGTACTATTGTCACGTGATCATTTATTGGTAATGAATCACATGATCCAATAGTATTTCTTCTCTCCCAACTCTTCCCACAACTCGCTCATTATTTCTTTGAAGTCCTTGTTTTCTTACGTGAGCAGCCCTTCAATTTTTTTAATTTATGTCTTTTTCTAATAGTTCAGTTGTAATCAACAGACCTGTAGTCCGAGGCGGGATAGGGGCAGGAATCCAGTTAGAAACTGTGGCGCAGGATAGATAACCAGCCGCGATGGCTTTCGCATGCTGATCGGAAGGTCGTGGGTTCAATCTCGACCGCGGCGGCCGCATTTCGATGGAGGCGAAATACAATAACTCCCGTATGCTGTGCGATGTAACCTCACATTTAGGAGCCCCAGGTGATCCAAATTAGCCTTGGGCTCTCAACTACGGCCTCCACAATAGCCCGTGTGTAGCTAAGGAGGCTGAAACACCACAATTGACAATTTTGCTGGGAAGATAGCCCGCCTCGATATGAAATCACGTACACAACTACAGCTATCGCAGGAATGACAGCAAGCACAGCGTGATTCTAAATCCTACTATATTTTATTATTTTAGAGCGACAAGTGAAAATGTTTAGGGTGGAGTCTATGTATATATAGTATATGCGAGCGTGTACACCTTTCGCGCTGCGCTTCACGCTAAAGCTCAAGGAGTGACCGCGCAGCTCGAAATTAGTTTTCTCTCACCCTCGCCGTGCTAATAAAAAAAATATGTTTTAACCTCGGTTTTCTGTGTTTGCCCGCCTTTCTTCGCTCGCTTCAAAGCGGAGCTCTGGGCGCTTCCGAGACAGCGAAGCACCCGCTCTCGCGTAACCACGCGCGTCGGGATGAGCTATGGATCGGTCCCAGCGCGAAGATTAAGCGCGCCCGGCGCAAAACTGATTTCGGTGGTGCGCTGGGTACGCACGCCTTGCACGGTCATTTTGCACTAAGTAAAGAAATAAAAATGAAGCTTAAATAAAGCGGGACCAGGAGAAGGAGCTAGCAAGGAGTTCAAAGTGTCTAAAAGCAAAAAAAAAAAAGCAAATTGGAGTCGCACAAAGGGGGGGGGGGGGGGGGGTGACCGAAAACACGGTTCTTTCCGCTCCTGCTGCCGCTAATACTACTGCGGTTACTGCGGACGCAGTGTAGTGTGTGGAACATGTAAATCGCCGGTGACGGCGATGTTTTGCATTTTATTGCTGCCTCTTGGCTGTTTTTTTTTTTTTGCATTTACAGGGTGGCACGCATCTCTCTCGTCTTCATCTTGTTCGGGCGCGGACTGAGCTGCCGAGTCGCGGTTCAATTTTTCGCCATCTTCTTCCGTTTGTAAGAGGATGCAGAAGGAAAGGGTGTCCAGACACAGTGGGCGTGCTGTTGTGTGGGAGTCGAAAAAAAAAAGGGACTCTGACAAGCGCGTTTTTTTTTTCTTCTACCCGCCGCGTCAAAAAGGTGCCGCAGGAGCACGCGCTCGCGGACATGGAAATAATCGATTCACGCTGTCGGCGCGCGCTTTTGTACTCGTCTTTCGCTCTGTGCGCCTTTGCTCTCGGCAGCTGCTGTTGCAGCGGGTGCTTGCTGAGGCGGTGCGCATGGAGGCGGCTGCTCGCTTGCTCCGCTCGTGAAGGGGAGCTTTCTATTTCCGGTTTCGCAGTTCCGAACCGGTGCGCGCGACGGCTCCGCTCTTCCGTCAGGATTGCGTACGCTGCCTACCTGCCCTCGTCGCGACTCTGATTGCTCCCGCGATATGTCAGGATGCAGCGTTCTTTTATTTGCGTGTGCGCATGAGGCGGCGCCGAAAGTTCCAAAAACAGGGGCTCGCTTTGTTTCCTGCGGATGTTTGAGCGGCTCTGCACTCGTTTCGCTCCGACGCGTGTCAACGTTGTTTAGACTTGGCCCGTGGAGTGTGGTTGTGCACTTCTGGCTGGCATGAGTCTATGCCTCTGCACGCGTGTGTGTGAACATATGAGCGCATTTTAGTGTGTGAACATATGAGGGATGTGTTGTGTGAGGAGTGTGCTCTGTAAGGAGTGTGCTGCACGTGTGGAGTGTGTTGTGTGTGGTGTGTTGTGTGACATGTGCTGTTTGAAGATTTTGTTGTGTGAGGAGTGTGTTGTGTGAGGAGTGTTTCGTGACCTGCTGTGTTGTGTGTGACCTGCGGTGTTTGAGGAGTGCGCTGAGAGAGCTGTGTTGTGTGAGGTTTGTGGTGTGAGGTGTGTTGTGTGACAAGCGTTGTTAGAGGACTTTGTTGTGTGAGGAGTGCGTTAGCGTGAGGAGTGTTGTGTGATCCCCTGTGTTTTGTTGTGACCTGTGTTGCTTAAGGAGTGTGCTGTGAGAGCTGTGTCGTGTGAGGTTTGTTGTGTGAGGTGTGTCGTGTGACATGTGTTATTTGAGGAGTGTACTGAGCAAGGAGCATGTTGTCGGAGGTGTGTTGTATGGTGTGAGTTGTTCGAGGAGCGTGTTACTTGAGTGTATTGAGCCAGGTATGTGTTCTGCGAGGTGTGTTGTTTGAGGAGTGTGTAGTGCTGTGAAGCGTTGCGTTGTGGTGTGTGGTGTGCGGTGTGCGCCGAACACTGAACCAGGACGACCTTTGCCGCTATATCCGAGAATGTCTATGACCCTATCCGAGGCCTATGCTTCTGTGCAAAGACCGAGACCAACACGCCCGTGTCTGAAGCTGAATCCGCGCGAGCGATCGTTGACCGCCGTTCGCTCGGGCACATTCCGCCACCAGTAGAAGGATGCGGCGGTGGACAAGGAGGCAGGCCGAAAGCAAGAGTGCCCTGCGCAAGCTTGCGTGAACTTTTAATCTTCTTGCAAACTCAGGCGCACGTGTACCGATGCGGTTGAGCAGACTTCTATAAGCCGATAAGTATTTAGCCGAGTCACTTTCTTCAGCTTGTTTTGCATCAGCAAAACCAAACTTTTCAGCGCGGATGAATACCATGCGATTTGGAATACTTCGAGATCTTAAGTCCAGGGACGCGTAGGGGGCGAGCGCGTTCACTTTTCCTCCAATCGCTCTTATGGAAGCCAGTCGGATTTTATAGTTTCCGATTTTTCTGCTTCCATGTTTACGTGCATGTTTCGCGACAATGCGCCTTAGGAACTGCACATGAAAGTTCCCTGAACAAGTGTTAGTAAGCTTTTCATACGGTTCTGCCCTCATACGCTGGCAGTCATGCCTCGGTGTCCACTCCCGAGCATCCACTGCTCCAAGCTCTGTACACACTACCGCGCCCAGTTCACACACTTTCCGAATGCATCAACCTTTTTATACCACGCGCAAGGGGTTGGCATCTGGGTAAGGAAGTACATCATCAGAACCTTTCACTGAGCTTATTTCTCACGACGTGGGTATGAAACAGTGTACCTTTTCATTAGCGAAGGATTAAAGTGCCGAGCGGCACTCTAGTGCCGACGGTGACAGCAACCTCGTTCGCACGAGTCTATACAGCCACAAATCGCCTCGGCTTATCGACGCGAAGAAGATTTAACTGGAACTGTAGGCTGCCAGGAAAAGAACGTAGATTGAATGACAAACCATATTTGTTCTGTATTCTTTGACTAAGGCCTTTATAATTGATTTTTTTTTCCAACGCCCAACTCGTTTCAATATAGGTTCACCTAGGAGATCAACACGAATGAACGCTGAAACGCAATGGAGCGCTACGGAGCCAGCGGGGCTCTGGGCACGCGGGGTCCCCTTAAAAAAATTTATTTAGACAGTCTATAGACTTTCCATTGACTTCTTTATATAAAGTCTATAGAATGTCTATAGAAAAACCCTAGGCGTACATCTATAGGCATAACAACTCCTATAGACAGTCAATAGAAAATCTATAAATTTAGGGCCTACAGTTTTAGTAGACTTTTGTCTATAGACAGTGTATAGGCTATGAATAGACAAAAAGAAATATCTATAGGAAGGCAATAGAGTCTATAAGAAGTCTATAGACTGTCTATAGACCATTTTTGTATAGGGAGACAGCAAAGAATGCCGTTAAAAGGACGCACGCTGCGACGAGCTTGGAGTTCCCGCGCCACCGTCGTCCGCTTACGAGCAGCGCATACGCGCTGGTTGAACCTGCAGCTAATTGGCGCGGGTTGTCCCGTCCCAACTCGACGCCCGAGGGTGCTTTCGGCGGCACCGTATTTTTAGCAGGCGCCCATCAGCGCCTTTCTTTCTTTCTCCCCCTTCTTTGTTCTCTTTCTTTCTCTTTCTTCCGCGCTCGCTCTCTCTCTGTGTCTCGTCCTCCCGTGAGTTCGCACGCGCACGCCTTTAATTAAAGGTTCGCACAGCGCGGCGGCCGATTTGCGTGCGTGCGAAACCGTCCGCGAGCGGTGACGGCGAGTGCCACCTCCTCTCCAGCTTTGACGCTGCCGCCGCGTTGTGCCCGGCTCGTTCGGCCGGCGTGTTTTTGTGCAGTTCCTGTCACGGGGCGGGAGCACTCCGCCCTGAAAGTTTTCAGCGGGTAGCCTCGGGGCGCCTCCTGCCCGGGCGACGGGAGAGTGTAGCACCGCAGCTCGCGCGGCAGCGCTTAGTCCGTACACGATCGCGCCGAGTCTCTTTCGTATACGCGTGGATATTAACAGCTCAGAAAGGGAGAGGGTGAGGGGGGGGGGGGGTAGCTTGGTAATGTGTGGCCCGATAGATCAAAGTCAACTTCAGCCTTCAAAGAAGAGTGCCGAAGTTTTGTTTTGTCAGAGGAGAGTGCTTTCAGAAAAGGCTACCGGATACGCGAACGCGGCTTAGTTTATTTCAGAATTTAGACGATATACAAATGTCTCGGTGAACACGCCTACAGATGACACTGCAGGTCACCTGACTAGGCCCTAGTCGCTGTGCGTTGAAAGAGCAGCGGGTCAGAAGTAGTAGTAGTAAGTGTTTAATCAAAAATATAATAAACAGAAGTTGAAAGATTTTTGCTCACCCCGGCATCTGCCATCACTGTATCGGCGGCACCTGAGCTGGGGCAGCGGAAATAAAGGATAGAAGGCAGTATGAAGAAAGGAAAAGAAAGAGGTGTGAGGGGACAGCAAGAAAGGACATAGGGAGAGGTCATATATACACTATTTACAAAAAGTCAAAATAAAGTTGTCCACGTCGTGCGCGTGTACAGAAAATGATAAAATAAAAATAAAAAAGACATGCGCACAACACTTTGCACACAACAGCTGGGGTGGGGTCAGAAGAACGCAGATTACATTTTGCGCAACAAAAATAGAAATAAATATACCGACAGACAGCATCGGCCTTCTTTTCCGATATTTGACAGTACCAGCAGTACAAGGGTAACTGGACATTGCATTTGCAATCTTTGTATGCAGTAGCGAGATAAAGTTACACAGTCATTTGTTGATGATGCACCTTTGCTATGGGTAGTCGAAGAGTCGGATACAACTCAAAATCGAAGCGGAAAGTGCTCCTCAAAGGGAGCCCTCCAGCCGATAGATTTGACCAATTCTCATGAAGCCGTGGTTAATTGCCTTTCGGCCTTCTAGCATGAAATCTCCGGGAGCGGCAAATGAAAGGGGATTAACCGCGGCTTAATCGGATCAACGGTGGCGTCATGACAATCAGTTGACACCATTGGCTGGAGGGTCTCCTGTCAGGGGTATCTGCCGCTTCGTTCTTGAGTTGTATCCGGCTATAGTAGCGGAATGCTTGCCTTAAATCTGGATTACGAATCACATGCGTAGGATGCGAGGTCATTACCACGAGCAGCAGGGTGTAGCTGGGAGAAAGCATGGCTAACGGATGTGCGCTTGCTCCCGCGTGCCGATGACTCGTGGGAGCGCCGTGTGCTGTGGAGGGCATCGGGCGGAACCGGCGACAAAGCTGGCAAGTACTGACTCTTGTAGTCAGTGTTTCGCTTGGCTGTATTTACGACGTGTTTTGAGCCCGACACCTGTCGGCTCGATGTTGGTCGTGCCGCTTGGTTACCGGCTGTAGCAGCTGTAAGCAGGGCAGTATAGCCAAGCCGAGATGCGAACTGAACAGATCAAGGGGCTTAGTCGAGTGAAAATATGAAATCTGTTCACTGTTTTGATAATGATGATGATGATGAAGGTTGTTCAGACAAGTCCACCGGAGGCGTTTGCTGCGGTGGCGATGAGTTGAAAACTGCAGAATGATAGAAACAAAGATCAAGAAAGAGCAAAGCGTTCCACAAAGTATGATGCTGACGATCGACAGCAGAGCCTTAAATTGGTTTGTGTGCCAGCACATAACGAATTGCGTACGGCGACCGGCAGACTCCAGTAAACCACTGCTGCTTCTAGTGCGGCGTTGAAACCTTTGAAATGGACGAAATATTCTAGGCATTTCATTCCCTTTTCCCCGCTAGGTAATGTACTTTAGATCGCCGCGGGCAATCCTTGGCTCCGTCTCGCAGGGACCATCAAAGAACACGACCGCAGGTAGACAGGACCAAAGAATACACAGTGCTACGTATCCCATTTAAACAGCCTCCTCGCTCATTGTGCTGAGTATGAGAATTTCAGTGGCGTTTCAGACATACGCTGTTCACACGAAGCCAACGGTGCTGGTCTGCGTCCTGGACAAAACTGCAGAGTCTGTACAGGCAGCAGTAGTAGTGTCGCCGCCGGTTTCATCATGATGCCTTAGCCTCTCTCCCCCCCTTCCCAACCCCCTCTCCCCATCCCCAGGCATGCTGCATCCGGCGTCTTTCAACAGTGGCCAGTGAATGCCCTGCGTAGACACGGTCACTCGGAAGCGGTCATTTGTCAAGGCGGGGCCTTCTTGCGCATCTGTCGAGAGCAGCGAGATGGGAGGGGATGTGGTATCATTTCTCTTTCGTTTCCGCATCGAATTCGGCTCCAGGCTGCTTCTTCCCCCCCTCCCGCCTAGATATATAGCGTATATGCTAGCGCCCTCTGTAGGCGGCTGCTGGAGCTCTATCTGTCCAGTCATATCGCGGAGCTCTGACCAGGGTCTCGCGACGGCGTCGTGTTTTCACCGGTCCCCTCCCCTCTTTCCATTTCCCCCCTTCTTTCCTCCCTCCTGTTGAATGGAATTCGTCAGGACCTCGCTATATATACCACGACGCTTTGGCCGCATTCGCTACACTTTTGGACACGGGAGGGGGAGAGCCATACACTTTCTAAGTGACAATAAGCTTACACACGCAGCCGCAGGGAACGAGTACTTTCAACTCCCTGTCTCTTTAGAACTTTTTTTTAATCGTTTTATCTTTATTTAGATGTCTTCTCCGATGACGCTTCCGAGGACAGCGAAAAGGCTCTCTCTTTCTGTTGGCAACAATTCGCGGTCAACGCGGTGTCCACCGATCCAGAAACCCATTGTCGGCCCTCCCCTCCGCAGACAGAGCAAGGGAGGCAGAAGCAATAAAGCGTGCAAGATGACTGCCTCTCGCTCGGCGGCTTGCGCTGGGTACCAGGGGAAGGCTCTCTCGCTGGCGACAGAGAGAGAAAAAAGAAGATAGTAATCGACGCCTCGGTGCGCTTCATTGAGTTTACGGTCCGGCCGCGGTCGCGTCCGCACATATATATGCTTCTTCGCCCGCCTCCGCCCCCGGGGAAAGAAAGGCAGGGTACATATAAATGTGCTATATGAGTAGGACGCGCCGCTATTCGTTCGAGTGTGTTCGTGTATGTCTGCGTCTGTCTGGCGGTGGGGCCGCCGTGGCCGTCACCGTTCCCATGCCATTATGCTTTCATGCTTTTTGGGAGGTCGGCGGTTTCGTTTGCTGCCGCGACGTTCGCTTTAGAATATATATATATATATATATATATATATATATATATATATATATATATATATATATATATATATATATATATATATATATATATATATATATATATATATATATATATATATATCGAGAGAGAGAGAGAGAGAGAGAAGTCAAGCTGTACTACAGTGTTCCTTCTCTGTACATTTGCCATTCTCCTGCTGCACGTTTGGAGCCGACGTCGTCGTCATCAACGCGCTGTCTTGGCTTTGGCACGCGGTGCTTGGCTTGGCTTGGCTGGGAACGGGGAAGTGAGAGAGATAGTTTTAGTGGGAGGAGTGGGCGTGCACAGTCAGGCCGCTCGCAGAAGCCGCCTCTCTCTGGGGCGACAAAAGCGGCGGCCGAGACAAATGTATCCGCATTTCCGGGAGCCGCTGCCGAGCGATTGCCCCACCGGAGCAGCAGCACTTCGCGGCGCCGAAAAAGCACTGGCACCGAGCGACGATGGAGGAGTTGCTGGTGAGAGGAGGTGGGAAGAGCGAAAGCAAGTGAAAGCGCTTCTCTTTTTACGACTCCGCGGAACTAGCGCCGCTCGTTGGCTGGCGGCCGTTATTAGGGCGCTCGCTCGTCATTACTGGTTTTTCACTGTATTCGTCCTATACCGCACGCCCGCGCTCCGCGCCAGACGGCGAGCGGCGGCGCCGGCAGCGATTGCCTTTCGCTACGCACCTTGGGAACCATGTTGGGAACGCTACGCTTTCGCTATTCTTCGTTTCTTAACGCGCGGCGGCGCTCCACTCGCATTATTATTGGCAGACTCATCTACTGGCGGCGTCACTTTCCTACCACGACGCTGTACGCCGCGCTTTCCCCACTATCTGCCTTTCTTCTATTGCTGTCCATGTGTGCGGCTCGTAGGGGAGGGTGGGAACGGCTTTAGGGACGTGTGTAATAAGTGTCGAGCGGTGTTGCGACGGTGCCTGCTGCTGTTCTACTGCCTTCTTTCTGAGGTTCCGCCCCCCGGGTTTCGGCGAGCTGATTGGGACGTCAGAATTATTATTATTTTCTTTTTTGTTTACTTTTCCTTTTCTCATTCTTGACTAGAACACCAACTCGAACCTTACCCGCGCGCGCGGCATCGTTTCCTCGTTTCGCGCGCGCTGATTGCGGTGAACGCTGCGTCGGAATGTGCGCGCATATGCGCTCGCCGGGGGCTTCAATTTCTTTCGCAGCTTCTTGTCGCTCCTTGACGAGAAAATTAGAAAAGCGACGCGCTGTTTGATGAGCACTTGCTCCGCGGGACGATCGTGATAGGGGTAACGTCCGAGGGTTGCGTTGGAAGATTCTTTTGAAGGATGTTATTTGTCTCTCCCTCTTTTTTAGGCTCTTTTTTTTTTCAGGATATTCCTAGATCTCCTTAGTCGTACGGAGTCCCTTGTATGTTGGTATCTCTCTCTGTATCTCTATTTTTTAGGCGCCCGTATTTTGAGATCTAGGTGTCGTACGGCATGTCCAGTGACCACGTTTCTTGATTTATTTGTGGTCGCTGACAGCCTGTTCGTAAAAGCCAATTTCTGGCTGCGCTTGTAGCATAGCGTACCCTTAGTGATGGCGCCATCAAACCACCGAAATTACATATACCCAAGGTACTGTTTCGTTAAAGCGTTCAGCCGTTGTTCACATACTTCACTGCGGATAACAAATACAGCAGCGTTAATGAAAAGGCACAACAAGATACTGTATAGCGTACATATGTCCAAACCTGGGTCAAAATTTTTCAGGCCACTGGGCTTTCTTTTGAGCCGTAGAGTTTGACACTTACTTCACATCAGGAGTTGTAGACCACCCTAGGGCAAGAAAAAATCTTGTGTTCAATACTCTGAATTTCACGAGCTCCAAGAGTGCCGTAAGAGCTCGAAGACACAGCTCAAGAGCAAACCCTGTGACCTAAAGACATTTGACCGAAACTGTACATTTCTACCAAGGGACTCGGCCCTCTAGCGGTGCTTCGTTTCCACAGTGTTCCTCGCACTAAACTTTAATCGAGGTGGTCCGGGAGAAAGGAGGGAAGGTGGGCACCTTGTGCCTCCAGGGCTGGGAGTCCTGTATGATGAAGATCTTGGTGGTCCTGGAGGTGCTCTCGCATTAATGCTCTCTCAGAAAACACATCGCATAAGGACGGTCTTATTTTTTATTTTTTTTGTTTTTCTTCGTCCGGACAATTTCCCGAAGTTGCGCGTCCCGCGGTATTCGCTTGCATGGTTCACATCGCCGTGTCGCATCGCGTACCGAAGAGACAACGGCGAGACGCCGGCTGACGCCGGCGACGACCCGCTCCCTTCGCACGCCAAGCCCGTATACCCCGCCCAGTGAGTTTGTGTTCCGTGCGCGCAGCACCTGCGCTAATTATACGCTTGTCAACTCCTGCTGTTCCCCCGGTTGTTGTTACCCCCCCCCCCCCCCCCCCTCCCATCCTCATTCGCCCCGTCCACTCGGGAACTCAGCTCACTTTCTTTGCTTTAATCAATCACTGTGTTAAGCGCGATATGTCCACTCTGTGGATGCTGTAATAACAGTATATATTCGCCTTCTTTTACACAAATATTTCCACGACGTGCCTATCACTTCTATTCATTCTCCCTGCCCCACTGCTCTTGAACCGAATCGATCTTTCGTACCTGCCTCTCCATTTAAATGGGAGGTTCTCTGCGTTTCTGTAGGTGCTTTACTTGACACAGAGAGGATTCAATTCATCCTCTACATGCGTCTTGAGGCATAACTGCCTCCGCCTTCGAGGAAACAGCCTCAAGGCGTTTTTCTTTTTAAAACCCTATAATGTTCTCAGGCGAAGTGAATAAGGTATCGCACCACCGCTCGCAGAGCTTCGCAAATAAACGAATTTAATTGCAGTCTTGGCCGAAAGCCCGTTGTTCCTGTAAATATGTAACTGAGCTTAGAAAACCGTTCCCCGTTTGCATGGAACGTTCTCTGTCGAACATAGTAGAGAGATTTAGCATAGCGCGATCAATCAGCCTCCGTGATCCGGTTCAGCGCGCCGCCAGTTCGCACGCGCTGATTGGTCCCGACGCGGCTGCAGCACGGGCAGCTGGCCGCAGTAGCTTTGTGACATTCCTTTTGTCTGCGATGCGTCCTCTTGGGTCCACAGTGAATGGAGTTACTGCGCATGTTCTGATCTTCACCTACCCTTATTGCAGTCATTTTTCATATATTGAAATGCTGCGAACCAGTTACGAACACTGAAAGGCTGAACCAGATAAATTTTCTGAATTTCATCGAGTACGCCCGCGCCGTTTTCGCAAGAACTGTAGTGCGGACGGTTACATACAATCGAGTGATAGTATTAAGTGAACGCGGCTAATCTAAACAGCTGCACTTCGCAGGGCCATGGTTTAAGCGACGCAACTATTGCTAGCTAGTATTTGCACAGTCTGGTCTCTATGGTTGGCGCATCATGCTGCCAATCTGCGTCGGCGAGTATTTCATCAACAAATGGGACACATTGTGTATAACGAGAAGAAAAGAAAGTATGTCCATCTTAGCGGCGAAGGTTACGAGAGCGAATCGAATGTGGAAATGTCGACTGCGGAAATTGATTTAATATCTTGGAATTTTTCTGCCCACCACTTCCTGAATATCCTTCTTTGTTTTGTTGCATGTTGTCATAAAAGTCAGAGATTTTCTTTGGGCATCAAACGCCGCTAATTCGATTGGCTCAGGCGAGCAGTCGGCTATACTTTTATACATACTTCTGTTCATCTGATATCGAGACTTTGAACCGCCTTCAACAATATTACCTGTTCGCAAAGTAATTACACACGCCTCGGGCCACCTGACAGCGACGGTCCCGAGCGACAGGTTGGTTATTCGGCGCCCGGAAGGCGGCAGAAATGGAAAGAATTCGGAAGAGATCAGGGCCGCCGAAGGATAAAGACGAGCATCAAACGAGGAGCAGCCAGGGGTCGCGATACACGGGTTGGAAAGGGCGCGAATGGAGCAGGGACAAGGGGGTTACGCCTTGACGCTCCATTTTCCCCCTTCCTTTCCCTTTTACGCTGGCGAATTGTGAATCGATCGCCGAGACGCTTGCCCGCATGTGCGGTGCGCCAGGCAAAAGAATAAATGCGGTGACGGAACGATTCCGCAAAATGATAGGTCTCCTCGCCGCGATGATACGGTATCGACAAGCAATAAGACTGAGGCCACGAAAAGGGAAAAAAAGGGAGAAAAGAGGATAGCTTTGTAAGGCGCCACCAGAAGGCGTTGGCAGAAAGGGAAAGCGATGAACGGAACGTTGAGGGACATGGGAAGAAAAAAGGTGGGAGGGAAGAAAACAAAAAGTTAGAGCGGCAGTAGAATGAGCGATGCCGTGTTGCTTTTGCCGGGCTTTGATGCGATACACCTTTTCCCTACTTCCCTCTTGCCCCACGTCTGCACCTTTTTTTCCCCTCTTTGCGCCTTTTTCAACGCACAGTCCCCCACCTCGTGTTCCCTTGCCGTAACGCATCGGAAATGTCCTCCCACTCGGCCGCTCGCTTTCCTTTTTCGGAGACGTATCTCCTATCCTCGCGGGGAAACGTGTGCATGCGTTTGTTGGGAGCCGTCTTCAGAGCACCCAACCACCACCGCCACCCCGGCCTGCTCCGACCGCTTCCCTCGTGTTCCCGGCCCTCCGCGTATCTTGCTCTGTTCGCGCAAGACACCTGCGCGCTTAGGGGAACACCTCCCCCCTTCCACGCTGTCTTCCCCACTTCCCTCAGCTCTCCACTTCCCTAGGAGCGTGCTGTATATGCCTGATGGATATGGAATTGCATAAGGATGGCAGCTCTTCGCCGCCCACCATCAGTTTGTGCTGGTGGCCTGTCGTTTGCTTTTCTTCTTTCTTTTTTTTCCTTTCGGGCTCTTCTAGCTCATGCTATTCCTCCTCTCTGCAGGGCCTCCGTTCCAGTGCGGCCTCGGTGTCAACTCTTTTCCGTTTTCCACCTTGCGTGTACGCCTGTCAAGGCGTTACGATGTGGAACCAATATTGCTGCCATATGCTTATTGATCCTTTTTTTCATCATGTTTTTGGTCTTTCATCGTCTCTCACAACTGAGTGAGAGACAATGATTTGAAAAAGGTCAAGAACCTTCGGACTTAGGGAACCTTGGGGAAATGCCTCGGCTGCGAATTTCGAGATCAGTGCCAGCTTGTCATTTTCTGTGTTTTTTTTTTTTCAATCAAAGAAAACGAGAAGCAGCAATTTTTAGTGCAGGCGGATTAAGGTGCCGTTGTACAGTGGATTTCATCCCCAGCGTTAAAACGTTCTGCGGCGCATCATCGAGGCACATAGACAAGACATGCGAATGCCTAATGCAGTCCCTATAAATGGTTACGCAGATTTTTTTTTAAATATTCAATCCGAGTTTCGATAGCATATGATGTCTGGAAAAAAAAAAGATAAAACCTCTGCAAGGTAAGGGTAAGAAGAGTGGGAGTTTTTATTTGTTTGTTTTTATTTACAGGATACTGTAAGGCCAGAGGCGCAGGCAGGAGGGACATACAAGGTATATGCAAAAATATAAATACACGAATATTAGCACAAGAATGAGAAAACACCAAATTGCAAAACAAAAATGCATCAACACTGCACAAGGTGCAATTCAAGCGGCGGTATAAAGGCCAAATTGTAGAAGAACAAAATGACATGTCAGTATGCTTAAATCATTAACAGCATGTTTTTACTCAGTCGAACGCGCGAATGCAAAAGGCAAAAAAATTAGGCTATCTCATTCCATTCAGGAGCAGTGCGGAGAAACAGAAAATTTTAACCAGTTCGTCCTAGCAAAATGTGGCGTTAGAAAAGGGAGGATGGATATAAAGTTTGGCGTGCTGCAAGGTTAGTTGGCGCGAGTTAGGACCTAATGCAAATTTACGGTTGGCTGAAATTCCACAGAAGGAGAAAGGATACAGACCACGGAATAATTCTAAGATATTTCTGTGAAAGCCTATCTGCCGCACGCACGGTCCGCATGGTCAGACGTGTCCCGCACAAGTAACAGAAAATGCACTGGTGTGTGTACACTGAGCGTGATTAGATGAACGCAGTGCTGCCCAAGCCAAGACGTATATACTGCTATCCCAGCCAAAAAAAAAAAAATGGATCCTTCAAAACACTTCGTGAACGATACTCGGTTGTTCCAAACGCCTCCGCCTCTGAACCCCTTTTTTCTTCAATTTCATCACGGCTGTAGACGTGAACCAAACTATCGGCACTGTCAGCCTTTATTTTATCTTTTTTTTTTAAATACGAAACACACTCAGGAAGCACATCGAGGGTGCACGTTCAGCAAAATGAGGGTACTATATACGGAATAGATGCCGGGGGCACGTAATTGCAAGAAGTTTAGCACAACCGGCTGAAGTTGAGGTCGATCTAAGGTGCAAGTGAGCACTGGTGTAAGTGAGCACTTCGAGTCACACTGGCGACAATCGCCCCACAATAGCGACACTTGTATAATAGATTAAGAGCCACGGTTTGTGGCTCAGTTAAGCCAGGTTCAAAATGTACGTAGTATCAGCGTCAAATAAAACACAAACATCAAAACGAAAGATCTTATCTAAAGAAAACTGAATACTACGTAGTACACTTATTATCCCTTCGAAGGCACGGAGACCTTAGTAAATGTTAATGCAACCCATATGTGTTTCCCCTCCTGCAAGCGATTATTATTTTTGTGTTCGCGGTTCTGAAACGTCAAAAACGAAATGAACATAATGCGTGCCTTAAGCAAGCGAAAAAAAAAAAACACAGAGATCACTGCGGTAACCCGCATTTCAGTAATGCATTGACGCCTCCTCGGCACTCGTCGCCTCCCTTTGCTCCTCTTTTGGTTAACTCCGATTATTCCCTCATTACATCTCAGTACCCATTTCAGGCTTTCAAATTTGGCGCCACGTGTTGGCTCCGCCCACACTTCCGGTTTTTCAAATCGGGCGCCACACGTTGCCCTGGCCCCGCCCACTTAATGGACATTTTTGGCTCGAATTAATTAACTAATGAACTTATTGACAATTTTTTTCGACACCAACCTCACATCATCCTCTTTCAGTTACAACAATTCGTTTGGCTCTACTTCTTCTAAGTTCCTCACAACTGCTGCGAACACGTTTTGCGGTCGCGACCATGTCGACGTAGCCTATAGTAGGATACAACATAAAAAAACAGCAGTTGTTAACACTGGGCCACGATCCGCGGCGTACTGCATTACTCCGCTAGCCAGTCACAAAAGTGAACGAAATCAGCTTTTAAATATTTGACTTTATTAAACAAGCCAGGTATCAAAATTATACAGCTTATAACTTTTTTCTCGTGGTTAGCTTCTTGTTTAGGTGACAAGAGAAGTTTTAACAACGGCATACATTTTTGTCGTGGAGGAATTCTGTGCGCCGGTCCTGAATGTGGGCGGAGCTTCACTGAAGACTTGAGTTGTATCCGACTATAGTAAAGCTTTCGTATTAATAATAATCGCAGTATCCATGAATCTTGAGAGACTATTGGTATCTTCAGAGAGATGCATACTCCGCACAAAACCACCCTCCCGCTGCGATGCACGCGACGGGGAATCCTCGCGGCAGTGTATGGCAGTGTGTCACCCGCAGCGACTCCCCGCCGTCCAGCGTCGTCACCCTTCGGAAGAGAGGGGAAGCAGCAGCTGTCCAAACACTGCCACCGGCGTCCACCGTCGCGTCGCCGCCGACGGCGGCTGCCACCTGACGCGCGTTGCGTGTGCAGGCGCGCGCGCGGCCCGGTTCGGGTTCATTGTCTGGGCGCTGGGCCGAGCGACCGCCATGCATGCGTACGCGGACCATTGTTGTCCCCGAGCCGGCATGTGGCCCTGTGCTGTACGGTGCTGGCCGCTGGTCTGCTCTCTCCCTGCATGCGACGAATGGGATCGGGAGCACCGATGCGTGAATCCGACCGCCTCAGCGGGAATGCCCCCCCCCCCCCCCCCCCCGGACACCGCGAGGAGGCAGTCGCTTAGAAATTGCACGGTCCCTGCGGTCGAAGAAAGCCGTTTGTCGCCCCCCTCTTTTTTTATTGTGCCAGGTGGAGTGCTTGTGTGTGTGCATCTGTGTGGGGGCGGGGGAAGAGAGTGCTTGTGGTGGCGGTGGTGGGGTGCTGAAGTGACGTGTGTTGGGATGCCGACTGCGGTCGACCAGGAGGGGGAGCGTGGCTACTGGAATTGTTTGGTCCGGTTTAGTGCAACCCTTGTTTGTTATGAGCGTTTTTGGAAAGCGACCACATGGCGCTATAGTCAGGTAGAAACAACTCAAGATCTAAGCGGCAGATACCCCTCAAAGGAAACCCTCCAGCCAATGGTGTCGACCGTAATATTAAAACAGCGCTAAGCAAGAAGGACGAAGAACGAAGGGAACACACACAAAGGCGCTGATCTTACAACTCTGTAAGATGTGTAGGTGTCGACCGGTTGTCGTGACATCACCGTTAAACTTCTTAAACTGTGGTTAATACCCTTCTACCTGGAAGCCCTTGCCGTGTCACGATAGCAGGAGCAAAGGGAATTAAGCGCGACGTAATGATAGTCGGTGTACGCCATTGGCTGAAGGGCCTCCTTTGAGCGCCGCCCGGCGCTTTGTTCTTGAATTGTATCAGACTTTAATATGGAGGTGGAGAGGGCCGGAACCTTTTTCAGCCAGCATCTAAATACATGGCCCAAAGTAGAGGATACTATGGAGCCACGTATAACCTGGTAGGCCACATGTATTTTCGTGCGATATGTAGTATATGGTTCGCGAGGAGTAAAATAGAGGAAGAAGCAATGAGGTGCAAGAGGGAAGGCTGTTGAAAGCCCGTGCAACGAACCTACCGCAGATTAAGGAGCTGGTGTTCTTAGACTCCGGGGAAACTAATTCCGTGTTTACAGGATATGTTTCATACCATAGCACGAGCTGTGGGTAGAGAGCCATGATAAGACAACGGATGCAGCGCGAGGGTGTTGTACGAATGTGGTGACGTGTGCAGACTTAAAGACGAAGAGTAATTATTTGGCTGCACAGAAAAAGGGTGTGCGTAGGAAACGTTGCGCAGCAAAAAAAATTGTGTGGGCGGGATGTTGGTAAAAATAATCAAACTAGCCTGAGACGAAATGAAAAGCTGCTTAACGAGAGAAAAACCAGTGCTGCAGCATGCATGACTGGCAGTAATAAACTACGATGACCCAGACCAGCAGGTATATCAAATACAGGGCACTTTTTCGTATAAGAAACGAAAATATTGTTGTGAAACAAACCGGTTTTCTTACTCTCTGCAAGTGATTCAAGCTAGATTTTTTTCTTTTTAGTTACTTTCGTACTCCCTCGCACACGTCAGTTTTGATGCCTGCCACTGATTTCTCCTGAAATATGCTTCGTTTCTGCGTAGCCGTAAGTTTCGGGCCGCCACGCACAGTGCCGTGCTCAGATTCCCGGCCAACCAGAAGCAAATCTCGAGCACGTCCACGCTGCATTCACCCGCCTTTTGTAATTCCGCTGCACGCAACACCCGCTCGTTTTTTTCCCCTGCTATCTCCGTACGTGCACCTCACCTCCATCATTCCACGACGGATATGGTTGTTCTGGATTCTCTCCCGTTGTCCTTGCTTCCGTCCCACGCGTGCTCACTAAACCTGAATCATCCCTGGACGGATTTGGCTCTCGCGTGCCTTGCTCTTTATTTTTTTTTTAACTGTGGCTTTGGAAGAACTTCGTTGCTGCCGCGCGTATAGTCTCCGTCCGGCGGCGTCACGGCGGCCCCCATTCAATGCATGCCCCCGCGAGTCTCTCGCGAACAATGCGGCGGCCATTACGCGTTTGACATCGACACGGTGAGCGCGGGAGAGAGAGAGAGAGAGAGAGAGAGAGAGACAGAGGAAGAGGAGGAGGAGGAGAACAACGATTGAGAGAGGAACACGGGGCCTGTCCCGCCGGTGGCATGTACGCTCGCGCACATACACACGTACGTGGCTCACGTCCGCAGCGGAAGAGAATCGCGTGCTCCGCCAGCAATGGCCGGGACCTCGGTGGCCGGAAACATGACGAACTCTGACGTGCAGGGCTCCAGCCGCGCGCGTAGTCGGCGGGTTTCTGAGAGACAGCCGACCCACCCGCGGGTACATCGTGCCTACTATGCAGGGACGCGGCGTGCGCTATATGTCATGTAAAAGAGTGAAGGAGACAGGAGGAGGCAGGCAGAGCAGAGTGGAAAGCTGAGGGAGGAGGAAAGAGAGGGAGCAAGGGAAATGAAGTTTACCGGAAGACGCGTGCGTTCCCTTTCCACTTCGTACCCTACCGCTTCCGTTTTCTGTATACTTCTCCCCCACCACAAATATATATTGGTTTAGTTCTGCTTACATTTTAAGGCACGAATCCGGTGCCGCTCAGTTTTTATGCGGACGAAATCGAAACTAGAAAAACTGGGTTGGTTGTGGTGGTAGCAATTCCGAACGAAGAGCTAATGAAATCTATGAAGCCCCATGGCCTCTTTTCGCTTCCGAAGGAAAAAAAAATAAGCAAGCCAGAGAAAAAGAGCTTTCGCCGACGTCTTTCTATGCTTTTATTTCTCTGAGTCATCTGACTAGCGCTGATCAGGACGCTAAACGGATTATTTAGCTTTCCCCTGCCTGTTCTGGCATTATAGCGTGGATAATAGGTTGGCGTGGAGTCTGTTGCGTTGCCCTGCCTGCTACAAGCATATCAGCATTTAACAGTCTTTCACTCTTTATGATTATATTTATGATTATCCTGTTTCTTTACACGGAGGTAATTCAGAGCGATGCACCATTTCATGATTTCTGGTACCCACGCGTTCCATCTTTAGGGCCATTTTTTTTTTTTACAGAATGACAGAAGACTCGGTTCACAGGGGAATTATCACAAAAGCGAACGAATACAATGCAGCGAATGAAGACCGCAGGCTTTTCTTGATGACAGTCCTGCTTTCTGCGAATGAACGAACCACCTTGCTAGTCTGTCTCCCTGTTACTTGCGCAAACCTCTTCGTCTTTTTTCTAGGAGGGTTCCGCAGCTGGGCACAAGGTCGCAGGTTCGATTTCTTGCATTAACGATTGGATTTTAATTTTGTTTCCATGGCTTACTGTTACTTCGACAAGATGCTCCTCCTGATGAGGGACGCTTGAAGCGGGGCAGCGCAGAGAGTGAAGCATGGAGGGTTGGCCGGATGGCGGGGCAGCACAAGTACGAGAGCTCATTGTTGGGGTAACCGTAACAGTCAGTCAGTCAGTGCACGTTTGATCTTGGCACGTCGGCAGGCGCGGCTCTCTCCACTTTCCACGTCTTCAGTTGGAACTGTTCTCGACACCCTTCTACGTCACATCACTCTACTCAATGTTGACCTGCAGTACCACTTCCTACCGACCTCTGCTACTGCGTCTGCCACTTAAGAGAGCCCTGAACTACGGGCCTGAAAAAAAAAAAAGAACACTTTACTCCTTCCCTTTCATGACCTGGGATTGCCTGCCAGATACACTTCGCCCCATTTTGATTCTCCTTCAAGTTATAAAACCATCAGTTGCCAACTAACTTTTTTTTTTTTAATGCGATAGCGTTAGGGGCTCCGTTCGGCGGAAAATCCGTCGTCGTCGACGATTGCGTGACTTTGTGACGTCATCACAACCTGCCCACCGAATTGATCAAACTGCCCACCGTGGCAAGTGGCAGTTCAGCTAATGATTGGTCGCGATAGGTAACTCAGGGTGAGTGACTTGGGTCTCACAAGCCATATTGATGGCAGCACCTGCCATCGCAGGACAGTGGTGCATCCATTAAACGCTGCACCACTGCGCCAGGACTCTCCGCGATCTATGAATAATAATAATAATAATAATAATAATAATAATAATAATAATAATAATAATAATAATAATAATAATAATAATAATAATAATAATAATAATAATTGGTTTTGGGGGGAAAGGAAATGGCGCAGTATCTGTCTCATATATCGTTGGACACCTGAGCCGCGCCGTAAGGGAAGGGATAATGGAGGGAGTGAAAGAAGAAAGGAAGAGAGAGGTGCCGTAGTGGAGGGCTCCGGAATAATTTCGACCACCTGGGGATCTTTAACGTGCACTGACATCGCACAGCACACGGGCGCCTTAGCGTTTTGCCTCCATATAAAAACGCAGCCGCCGCGGTCGGGTTCGAACCCGGGAACTCCGGATCAGTAGTCGAGCGCCCTAACCACTGAGCCACCGCGGCGGGGCAATATAAAGTAGAGAATGATCAATTCCGCATATATAAGCATTTACTCATCAACGCTATCGCGTCATACCAGTTTTCATTGTGCATAGCACACCGTTAGAGCGCTTCCCGAAGCTTTGGCACAAAAACTGTGTCGTCCAACGTCCAGGTTCCAAGAATTCGCTCCGCGTACTTGGCTCTCTACTCCACCCCTGGGGGCTGCTTGCAAACATTCGCGAACTCGGCGTGGCCGCCGCTTTGCGGCTCCTCGTCCGAAAAGGCAGCCAGTGTCAGCCGAGAGCGAGGGGCCAAAGCTTCGGGCAAACAGCGCGCTCTCCGCCACCGCTGCGCGGTGATAGTTTGGTAATGAACTGAATCCTCTCGCGCCCGCGGCGTCCGGCCTAATGAAGGGCTTTCGGGTAATGGCGGCGCGTGATTAGGTTTATCTCGCACGTACACGGGGGTTCCCTTCCCCGCTCTTTTCCCTTCTAACCCTTTCCCCATCTCAGCAAGCGTCTGAGCCGCGACTAAGGGAGGCGAGCGAGTGAGCGCGCGCGCCGCTATTACGCCGTTGTGTGTTGTACGGCGGTCTTGTAGTAATGTGTGCTGCGAGAAGGCGCTGAAAAAAAAAAAAAGAAGGGGGGAGTATGTATTTGAGGATGAGAGGGAAGAGTAAAGGAGTAGGAAGTGCGCACGCATAGAACTCTCATCGGGGGTTGGGCGCTAAGTTCCTTTATTTTTTTTCTTCGCTCGTTCACCCAGGAAGAAAGTGGCGATTTAGTTGAGCGCGAAGTATCAATATTCGGTACGATTCCGCCGAGCATCGAGTAGTAGCCCGAAGAGCGTTAAAAGTGCCAAGCCGCTTTTGATGTGCGGATTCGCAACTAGCGGTAGAGTGTTTCTACAGATAGCTCGTGGCAAGAATTTTGTTGCCTATTTTTGGGTAGGTAGCAGTGAAAGTAGTACTGAAGACGTAAGAAGCGCTAATGTGTCTCCACAAGCCTATATGCAGATGTCTGCTAACATACTATCTATATATTTATTAACGTGCCCGCATTCACATCAAGGAAACTTCATTGCTGCGACTGTGAACCTCAGCATCGTATAAAGTCAGAACTAACGCGCTCGTTCACAAAATTCAAGTATGATAAAGTTTCTCCTTTGTTTTAAATCAGTGTAGGCTTTCTGACCTCAAATTTCTCAGAGCCGTTGGGTAATGCGCCCGTCACTTTCCTCATACCCTAATTTTATCACGCGTTACCTTCATCACGCGTTACCTTCATCACGCGTAACCGCATCACATGCCATCTAAATCACGTTTTTAGCATCACACGTCACCTGCACCACAATTCATCAGCGTCATACATAACTGCATGCATCGCATCTTACCCACATGACACGTTGCTCGCATCACCCGTGGCATTACTTGCGTCACTCGTCACATACATCACACGTAACTACATCACACTTTGCCCGAATAACACGTTGTCCGCACCACGTGTTACCCGCATCACAAGCTACCCGCGCCACACGTGACCCGCGCCACATGTTATCCGCTCACACGTTACCTGCGTCGCACGTACCCGCATCACACGTTACCTGCGTCGCACGTCAACCACACCATAGGTCCATAACAAACAAATTAGCGTCGACGAAAGCTGCCTGTTTAAATTCGCCGATAAACTGACGTGGTCCCAGCTAAACAGGCCGGCATGCATGCAGACAATTCAACAAGTAGCCTCCACCTCTTCACCTCGATGTGTTTGCAAACACAATTGCGGTCGGTCCCTGGACTCCCCGCGGCGACTGCAGCTTCCTGCCCGTGCAGGCAGGGCCTCGGATCGAGAGGGGAGCGTGGCCAACAAGCGGGACACGTCCGTTCTATGCAAATCACCGGACGACCACCACTGCACTGATTTGTGAACCCTCCGGCCCGGAGCTTGCGTCCCGAGCGAATTGGTTGCAGCACGCCACCCACCCTTTCTCTCTTCACTTCTCTAATGGCGGACAGTGCGCAGAACGATGGGGGCGAGCGGAGGAAGGGGAGAGGGTGAGAGGTTTGAGTTTCGGGACTCGCGCACAGAGGCGGCCGCGTTGGATACGCTAAGCGGCACACGCTTGCTTCTCGCTTCGTGCCGCCTGCGTGACCGAGCCGAGTTGTAACTCGATAAGACGTAATTAGCGGCCGGGGTCGCCTCAGTCGGAAGACACAGCGCGGGCCTTATAACTCGCCCAGGCGGCCCCAGAGCGAGGATCGGCGGCGTATCGGCGATGGGGAGAGGATGCGACCCAAAGGGAAGGCCGGGAAGGGGAAGAAAGGGATCGGCAAAGCGAATCGCGCGCGGAGGCGCCGCTGCACGAATGCGGGGGGTCTAATGGCCGAACACGTACGCTGTCCCGAGGGAATGGTGAGGAATCGGCCACATGCGCCCCTTCACTCTCTCCCATTTCCTCCCTTTCCTTCCCTATACAATGCCACTTCCTTTTCCTCCTTCCCTATTGGTTCCGGCATTCTCGAGGGTCCGGTCTGCCGCGAAGGTCCTTGCACTTGCGTGCCGCCGAGGGAATGGACGTGGAAAAATTCGCGCTCTTTCTTGGATGGACAGACGAAGAAAGAGGCTGAAGGAAGCGAACGAGCGGCGGTGAAAGGAACTCTTATCATGTCGCGCGCACCGAGATCCACGCCTACGCCGATTGAATTCAATGAATGATCGACTTGTTGCAACGCGTAATCTAGTAGCAAAAAGAAAGTGGTAAATGGCTGCTGACGGCTGCTCTTTCGTCTGTGCCAGACCGTCCAAGCAATGCCCTCGCTTGCAAACGCTTGCTTTTTCTTGAAATAACGTATTATTTTTATTTCCTTATTATTTTGCTTGTTTACGTATTTTTATTTCGCTCGTTTTAAGTCGCTGGCTTCAAGAGTATAATATGAGGCAATCGCGTAGCAGTCGTTAACAATACATTGGGGCTTACAAGAGGTCCTTATGCAATGCTTTTAGCTATTGCCGCGTTTAAAAACAAACTGCACAAAACTCTGGCCCTGAGGAAAAATAAACAGGGTATAGACGAATAAAGGTGAGTATAAAATTTCGGCAGTGGACGGCCACTAGCGCCATGCTGCGGTGGCGGAATGTTCCGGAAGCAAATCAAGCGCGTCGTACTCCTCTCCTCCGTCGTACTCCTATCTCCCGGTACAGTTGTCGGAGGCGTCCCCTTCGCAGCTCAGGAGAGCCGAGTGCGTCGAGTATCGCGCGGCGGCTGCCGGTGCGCCGCCGACCTCTTCCTTTAATTAGGGCACGGCTGGTCGCGGTCCCAAATTTCCCCCGTGGTTTGCGTGCCTGCTCGGGTCGCGGCGGCTTCGTAATACGGTGTACTGCTCGCCACGGGCTGAGGCTTTGTTGTCGGCTGCCGAGTCGAGGAGGGGCGGGGGATGAACTTACTCGCTCGCCGCGCGAGGGCGCTGGTGGGAGTCCCCAGCGTGGACAACTTTGTCGCCTTCTCCATCCGTGCGCCATTGTCTTAGGGTTTGGTATAGTAAAAACTTCTTGGAAGGAAATTTGTTCTGCTGAAAATGTATGATTGCTGCGGAGGGGCGCACTAGCTTCTAGAGCCTTTTCTTTTTCCCGTTTCTTGTCATTCGTGAATCCGGCATTGAAACACCATGAGTTAATCTCTCACTCTCCCGAGGGGCAGAGGTGTCATAACATGTGTTCGTTATAAGCTAGTAAAGAAAAAAAAGTCTCTAGGACTCGTTAAGCCGTAAAACGAAGCCAACAGCTCGAATATTAGGTGCCAGCTCGAGACCACATTTGTGGAGGTGAAAGGCAAACTCACGTTCTTTAACCTGTTATTGTGAAATAAGTTTATCGCTGACAAATATGGCGCCTATGGGGCTAGAAATCGCTTTCCGAGTGTCCTAGAGACTTTCCGCCCCGACTGCACTTCTCCCCGACACTCCTTTAGTTCAAACGCCTTTGGCGCTGTGGGCTTCCTGATTTCTTCGACACAGAAGCGAGAATGACTCAGCGCATTATAATAATTGATTATGAAGAAAGGAAAAGCGCAGTAACCACCTAATTCAATGTGGACGCTCTAACCGTGCGCCGTGAGGGAAAAATAAAACGTGGAAGTGATGAAGGGGGCGAAAGAGCTAGGGAAGCTCACCGTAGCGGATGGAAAATTTTAGCCACCTGGGCAAATTTTAGCCACCTGAGGTTCTGTAACGTGCACTGGCATAGGACACCAGCATACTATAAACATGCGGACAAACTGAAGAAATAGAAACTTGAGCGAGTGAGAATTCATAGATCCTCTCACGTTTATCCGCACAGTATTCTATTTTTTGCCTCCGCCGTGCAGTTACCTTGTACGAACGGCACTCGCAGCTTTTCCATGTAAACTGAAAGGCCATTACGAGTTGCTTTCGGCAGAGAGCCGTAGGCGCACTGCACCAGGCACCGCCTGTCTCCATAAGTGCGCCCTCAGGTACGCCCGTTACACGTGACAGGACAGGAGTTCTTGGTTACAGCGTATTACGACGCTGGCACCGTTCACGCCCGGAGGAAATCCTTTATACCGATTTCGCTTTAATTAAGAGAAAAAAAAGCGCCGATAAAGGAACGCGTGGCTGGCAGTGAAAGGTGCAAAGGCTCAGGTGCGCCATCCCGCTGCTGCCCAGTGGGGTCGAAGCATCTCTGGCCTGTCATTCGCTGCTGCTCCTCCCCTTCAGGGAACGCAGGAGAGGAGGGAAAAGGGAAAGGAGGAAACAGAGCCACGGTCTCCTGGGGAGGCTCCATTACCGGTGATGCGACTCGACGACAGCCATCGGTCCCCTCTTGCCTGCCACCGTGTTTCTTTGCGAGAAAATAAGCGAAATAACGGGGAGAAAACGCAGGAAGCAGTGAGGAGAGAAACATTTATGGTCTCTCATTCATGCGCTTCTTACGTTTCGCCTTTATATTTTGCTGAGCGCCCGACGCGCCATTCCTGGAACTCGATGAGTCATTGTGTTGCGTGTGCTTTGAAGAAGAACCGCTGGTACAGGGCAATGCTAGAATTAGCAGCGCGCTCGAAACCATTTTGTCGCTGTCGGTCGTGGAGCCGTAGTGGCAATACCGATGCGACTGTTCCAAAACAATTAGAGTTTCGGCTTGGCATGCAGAGGGCGATGCGAAGTGGGCAAGTATGAAAAATGCCCGGATACACGTTTGTCACGTGGCCAGGCCAGTGGTTCCAGCATAAAAATACTTTCGTTTTTTTTTTTACTTTAAGATTATGCGCCTTTAATGTTTGCATGACGTTTATTCTCTATGAAATAATTGTTAAAGATGGTGCTTTTGGAATGGCCTATGACACCTTCGCTGTCAGGACCTGCACCAGAACCTCAAACAGTGGAAGGCGCGCACCACCTTTGCAGTATTACATATCTTTTTTCGCTCTCTCTGGCAGTGAAGCCTAATTTGAGTTTTGCGTGCCGCTTCACTGCGATGGTTTGTCTCATTTCTTTTATATTCGCTTTTGGGCACTTTTAGCCATATGACTTGTTCTGACTTAACACTTCTCTTTTAAACAAACAAACAAAAAAAACGTTGCCATCGCAGTCAATTTTGAACACTACACCGGATTTTGTACTAGCCATAGGGCTCCACCATGTGCTCCGTCTGCGAACACTGTACGGGTATACAGAATGCGGGGCTAATCGCGTGGCTAATTATTCGCCGACGGTACACGCGCCTCTGCTTGCGTAATTGCCTCTGGACATGTAAAAGTCCCTCCTCATGAAGTGTACAAAGTATAATCACGGTCCTGAGAAACAATACTTCAAGCTTCGTCGCTATGGTGCGTGTTATGCGCGTATACTGACGGCGCCTGTTACACAAGCCTCGTTGCACGGGCAGTTACGTAATTTTGTTACGCGGCTGAAATGGCGCGGAGGGTAGAGAAGTCGGCGTTCATCGTTCTCTCGTATGAGACGCAAAGTGCTCGCACGGGCAAAAAAAACCTCTCAGCTCGTCTGTTACACAAACGCAAACCAAAGCAATCCAAGCCGAGTCGAAGCAAAACAAAGTAAGGAAATGCGAGGCAACGGTTCGAAAAGACAGCGACCCCGAGGTTGACGCGAGCGGTGCGGTGTAGGGGAGGGAAGAGGGTGAGGCTGGTGGAAGGGGGGGTATAAGCTGGGCGTGGGGGGACGTTGGCTTGAGCTGCATATCTCAACCATGCTCTGGGGCGTCAACCCAGCTTCGCAGAAGCCAAGCTTTTTCAATGACGGTGTCAGAGAAGGGCCAGGGACAGTGAAAAAAAGAGGGCGATGAGCGCAGTGTCTTGCGGTTGACAGAGCCATCTTCTGGGGGAACAAAGGACAGCCTTTTAAATAGGCATTGTCGGAGCCGAGGTTGACAGAATCGACCATGGATCTATGTACATACAGGATTTTTCACGTAAGACTTTACACAATTTTTAAAAATAGGCTTTTTGAGATAGAAGAGCGCTTCTTTAGGCATAGCATTGTCAGCGGTGAAGTACATTTGAATACAGCTAAGACGTGTTAACTAGCAGGCTGGTTAACTAACATCGAATAGTTAACTTTTTAACTATTACAGATGCGCTCCTTAATTACTGAGGGGCGGGCAGCCCACCGTAAGTAATATCCATATCAGTTTCTAGACTTTCCAAAACACGGTCACCCTTGGTGCTGTGGCCCAACAAATTTTGGCTGCATCGCGCCAAAATACATGCGCTTTCGAGACGCTTGCTGGCAGAGCAACTTCTCTTGTGCACGTAACTCGTCGAAATAGCCAAACTTAACGAAGCGGCTTTTCCCCGTCAAAGGACCCCCTTCCAGCTAATGGCGTCGGCCGGTTCTCATGACCCTGCTAGCTTGGCAATGCAGGGAGGGGCGCAACAATAGAGAGAGGGGTCGATACCTGGCCATAGAGGGAAGAGACTATCCGCTTTCATCTGCCACTCCCTGCTTTGTCACACTAGCAGAGTCATGAGGATCGGCCGACGCCATTGGCTGCAATTGGGTCCTTTGATGGGGAAAAGCCGCTGCGTTCTTGAGTTGTATCTGATTATTCTGACTATATAGTTGCTGCATGTTCGTGTATATGATGAGCGGACAGTGTGGTTGTCGCTGGAGTTAAGATGATGCTTGTATTGTAGTATTTTGTGTGATCGAAGTACTTTCTTACCGTGTCCTTGAGTTAGCGTTATATGTTTTTTGCCAATATCCGCAGGCCATATATGACCCTATAATACTATATATTTCATCTATAGGGTCTGCTTTTGACCATATAGGGTCAACAGGGCAGACACCATAGAGCCTGCTTTTGAGTCCTGTAGTAGGACACAAACGACGCCCCAGTCGTTAAGAATCTTGGCAGATCGAGGGACAGTCTCATCCTCGCCCGTTATAACTTTGTCAGCTTCACAAGCACCGTAAGTGCTCGAATATTCCATTCAAAATCAGACCCTGTGACCCCTAGAACATCTGACAAGCCCTGAACGTAGAGTTTTTTAAAACCTGGCGCCCCGCCGCGGTGGCTCAGTGGTTAGGGCGCTCGACTACTGATCCGGAGTTCCCGGGTTCGAACCCGACCGCGGCGGCTGCGTTTTTATGGTGGCAAAACGCTAAGGCGCCCGTGTGCTGTGCGATGTCAGTGCACGTTAAAGATCCCCAGGTGGTCGAAATTATGCCGGAGCCCTCCACTACGGCACCTATTCTTCCTTTCTTCTTTCACTCCCTCCTTTATCCCTTCCCTTACGGCGCGGTTCAGGTGTCCAAAGATATATGAGACAGATACTGCGCCATTTCCTTTCCCCAAAAAACCAATTATTATTATAAAACCTGGCTTCGTAGGCAAACATTTATGTGTATATTTTTTTCGCGATATGGGACGAAGAAAATTGTTGATCGTCTTCATTCTGCAAAAGCCCCGACCTTTTTTAGAAGATTACCACTGCATTAATCCCCCACGTGATATGGCTTACAAACGGAGGAATAGAAATTTACGACAAGACAACCTCTGCGACTCTCCGTAAAGACGCCTCTTTCGAGATTCCAAAGGCACGTGGCTGAGTCGAGAAAATTTCGCGCTGCGCGAATCCGCCTGTTGCGCTCTTCTCTCGTCGGCATAAAATATATACCTTCTGTGGATGGATGGAGTGCAGCGCCCGCAGTTAGTCAAAATTTGCTAGGGCTGTGCACCTAACCTTTCCTCCTCCGCCTCGTCGCCCTCGTCGTTGCTGAGGCGCTAAACGCGACGACGCCTCTTCTCGACGATACGCTTAACAACATCCGAGACGAGCTCGCTCGCGAGAAGCGCCGGAAAAAGAAAAAAAAAACAGCACAACGACGACGCCAGCTACGCGTGTACACTGCAGTCAGTTCGCGTTCGCGCGAGAGAGTTGCTCGAGGCTAAAATGCCTTGCAAATGCCCAGATCGGTCGATGCTGCTTTCCGACACTTCGTGCCTCTTTATTTTCGTTTTTTTTTTGTTTTCTTTTCCTAGCTCCTTTCCCTCTCGTCTCTTTCAAGGAGGTTTATCTGCCTTTCCTTCCGTGGTCGTTAGCGCCGCGTTCCGTCAACACGGCCGGAGCTCGCCTCGCGCCTCGGCTTGAAACGACAGTTGTTTGCACCTTGCTCCGAAGTTAGACCGTTCGCTCGTGTAAACATTTGTCGCCGTGACGCCCCCCCCCCCCCCCCCCCAACCCCATCCTTTAGCCCCTTTCCTCTCTGTCAACGACGGCCTTAAATTTGTTTCGGCTCCGGTTTTTGTGTCGCCCGTCTTCTCCTCGCTGGCGTTCTGAAGCGCAGTTCGTGGGCGACCGGAGTTCAAGCGAATCAGTGGGAATCCACATGTGTGCGTGTGCTGACGCTGTTGCGCTTTGCCGCTGTTCTATTTTAAAGGCCCAGTATTATAGGGTCGGTGGCGGCGACCGCGGAGGTGACAGTGTATTGCGCGGCGATAGAGTGTACACTTCGGGACAAGCTGTTTGTGCAGCCCTCGGCTTTTGCTGGCGGCGTAATGAAGTTGCCAGTCACAATGCAGCGGCGTGCCCGTTTTCTTTATACTTTTCCCAGTGCTTTCTAAGCGTCCGCGCGAAGCGAGACGATGTGAGGTTAAGAGTTTCGAAGTCGAGATTTCGAAATCGACTTCTACCGCCTTGCTTCTTTTCTCGTGCACGTCATCAGGATCCGACGTGGCTCCACAGGCGAAGCCTATTTTTGGTGGCGGGAACTTTGAAGCGGAAAGTAGTGTGGCTCTGCATCCAACTTTCTAAAGACTTGTTGCTCTCAAAGCGGTTGCGGGACTTTCCTGAAGTCATGTGAGCACAAACTTCAGGAAAGCTTCACAAACCAGATAAGCAGGCTCACGCACTCAGGGTTGCGGGAGCGAGCCCCCCCCCCCCCCCCCCCCCCCCCTTTTTTTGGGCTACATTAGAAACCCTTCTCTGAAGTTTTTTCGTATCGAAGTCAACGGCTTTGTGCTAATCCGGGTTCTGGAGGTTGAAATTCGTTTTTATGCTGTCGTTCAAAAAAAAGTAATAGGACGGTCTTCTATGCAGGCACTTAAGTAAACTATTCTAGAAAGATGTCATTAATAGAGCTAGCGCTGTCCGCAAGCTTTGGTGATACACAAGACTGTAGATGTTTGTCGTTGCGAAATATTAATAATACTTTTTTTCATAAACATTGATGAGCTATTTCATCAACTCGAGGCTTGAGTTTGGAGTGAGTGCCGTACCGGTACTTACCTGCGGGGCAGAAATGTGAAGGAGTTAACGAAACGTGTTGAGCGCGTAAAATTGAGGGCAGCGCTGATAGTTATGGAAAGGAAAATCATAGGTGTAAAGTAAAGAGGTAGATGTAGAGCAGTGTGGGTCTGGGAACAAATGCTAGTTATTGATGTCCTATTAGAAATCAACGAGAAATCGGCATGGGCACTGCATGTAACGCGAAGGCAAAATAAACAATGGTTCCTAAGGGTAACGGAATGGATTCCAAGAGAAGGCAGTGGGAACATAGAGTCAGCTTCGCGGATTGGATTACGAAGAAGATTAATAAAAATTACTGCCATGTTAATCTTGCATTGATGAACACCAATAATTAATAACAAAAGAACATTCCCTATGCTCCTTGGTTTCGGTGGCCGTTGGCTTCCACCCTCCAATGTTTTTTCTTGTTGGAGCACATCTCCTTTTCCCCTCTGATATTCCTGAGAATGACTGAGAATTTTGCTGTGATTCTGTTAGATTGTATGCAATGTCCATGGATGGCTTTTCGAAGCTGAAGCTTTGAGAGCTTACCGTTAGAATAAAAACTTGTTTCTCGCTAGTTCGATGTATCTATGGGAAAAGCCCAAAAACGAGGAGGTAACAAATAGGGAGTAATTGCTCATAAAGCTACATAGCCTCCCTTTGTAGCCGTTGGCTGCATGCATGTCGATGGGTAATTACTCCCCTAATTTGAGCTCTTCCCGTCTATAAATATGTGCCTGTTGTTCGATATGTATATTGTTTGCACACCGTGTTCCCAATCATGCGTTCTGTGCATAGGCTACTACACACTGTGGCAGTATTTAGTACATCCTAAGCACGTGTTTTATAAAAACGGCTACCAGAACATTTACATGTGTGTGTCAGTGTATTTACGCATTCCTTCATAGCAGAAGCATAACGACTTCCTTTTTCCTTCACTTTTCTTCCCTTCACTTGCGAACTTGGCTGCTTTTCGATGAGCTTAGAAGTGTGTGGAAATAGGAACCTC
The DNA here is from genome assembly GCF_052857255.1 of Amblyomma americanum. NCBI lineage: Eukaryota > Metazoa > Arthropoda > Arachnida > Ixodida > Ixodidae > Amblyomma > Amblyomma americanum. The sequence continues at coordinate 28,592,267 of NC_135503.1, forward strand.
GACGTACGTAATCACTGAAGTTTGTAAACTAACTGGATCCAAAAGGGCCGTTGAGTTTTCTGTTGCGCATTGTCTCTTGTCCTGCGCTATTTCTGGGATTGCGTATACCAGAGCGCAAGTTCTCCATCTGGCCCAAATCCGTGCCTTGTCTTCTGAATCTGGTGAGAGGGCCGTAAAAGCGGTGAAGGAAGTGGTTTACCTGCTGCTGCCACCTCCCACGCGTCCATTATCAGCCGGTAGGACCTAGTCCTGTAGGAGCTAGCACGTTTCTGCGGCGTGACGAGACGAGGGGGGGGGGGGGGGGGGGGGGGGGGGGGGGGGGGGGGGGGTGAGAAGCGTGCTTTGTGTTAGAGTACAGTGCTTTTTGCTTTATTCTCCGCCACGGCGCTCGCATGCGGCTCCTGTCGGCCTGCGCCACCGCGCACGTCGTGTGTTTACCGAGAGAGACACACACGCTTGTCCCCGGGAACAATGTAATGAACACTTCTTTTTCTCCCCCTCTTTCTTTCTGTGCCCCGCTGCAGGAGGACTCCTTCGCCGGGGAAGAAGACGAGGTCTTTCTCCCTTCCTCTTTCGTGCTGGCGACGCCGTCTGCGAAGTGCGGTAAGTTCGTGTGCGCCGTGCGTACGTGTGTGCGTGCGGGGAGGCGCCTCCATCAAGCGTCCGGCCACGTGTGTGTGTGTGTGTTTTGGCCGCCGCGGTGGCACCTTGACCCGAATTTCGATTGCGGGCCGCGCATGCCGCTGCTGCCTCTCTCCGCGCTCGAGTGGTTCGTCGCTTGCTTGGATGGTGGTCGCGGATGGCAGGAGCCGATGATGGTCCTGTCTCCCGCCGCCGGCCGATCGCCGCCTGATTGCGTGTTCGGCGGACGCGTGCTCGACGCGTGAGGGAGGAGATGGTGGTGGGTCATTACGGCCGCGGCCCGGGCGCCGGCGTCGCGGTAAATGCGAAGCGGTGTATAGAGGAACGCGTTGCTGATGCTGAACTTAACGCTTAACGGGGACTGCGTCATTGACGAAGGTAGCCTTGGGAATAACTGCATTCGTAACAAAAGGTGCTACCAAGGAAAACAGCTCTGGCATTCTTCATAGATTTACCAACCAAGGAAACACTCCTGCTCTTATCACGTATTCCCGTATTGATAAATGCCCCGTAATGACAGCTGTTGTGAGCCTGTAGCATTGTTGTGAGTTTGATATCCCGCAGTTTGCCCGGCACTAACTGCATCCTACAGATTCGTACTATCACGTGGTGTCTTGGGACGTCCCCATAGCTATCTCATGTTGTCCAATGGCCGCGCGCCAACGGTGACATCAAAATATTTAGCATAAATTTGTCCACTGTATTACGACGTTCTCAGCTGCTGCGCGAGAAATACCTGTTCATCGTGTGGTCGGGTTCAAGAACCCTGGTCGCCTGGTTCGAAGGGGTGTCTTAAAGAAAGTTTCTCATATCTAAGACTCCATACCTTACTTCTTGCTCCCATCTCCTAAGACACTTCATTATTCTAGCGAAATTGTGCACACTTTAAGACGCATCTTGTTTGGAATCATAGTTGGAGCCAGCGCGTATTTCCTTGTGGACAATACTGCGAGGCGACAGGCTGGTATTCGTGTGTATTCGTGGTAGGTGTCTGCACTCCGAACAGAAAGGAGTAAAAATACACTAAGCTGTCCTCTAGCGCACTTATATCTTTTATAAAAGGAAATGCGCTATAGGAGAGCTTAATTCCTTTTTACTCCCATATGGGCGTATTCGTGCTTAGAGTGTACGAGCAGTATAGGAAGAGGAGGAATAAACAAGCATAGCCGTCCAAGAGATATATGTTCCTCCGGTGTTGACATTTCCACCTTTGCGCGCACAAAAGCTGTCTCTCGAATGTAAACGACTTCAGCCGACGATGGACAAGCCGCGACGAGACGTTGTCCTTGCGGCGCCAAATTTGAAATCTACTCACGCGTTTAGCATTGTCTGCAAAGAAAGCGGCAGCTTCGAATGCCAGCACGTCCCACGGATATAGCCTCTAGCGGACCGGCCCGCCGGCAAGGTCATGCTCGCGCGCTTACCGTCATCTTGTACACACGTACTCCGCCGCGCTCACCGAACACAATGGCCCGCCGCGGACGCGCGCTCGTGGCGAAGCAGACGAAAGCTCCTTAATAGCCTCCGGCTATGAGTGGCGGCGCGTCACCAGCCCGACCGCAGCATTTTCCTAGATGTGAGGAGGGGAAGAAGATAGAGGGCGGGGAGAGTTGGGGGGGGGGGGTGCGTCGATTGAGAAATGAGACGCCGTTGCCATTCTCATTATGCATGCACCATTAGGTTACACAAAGGTTGCGGCGTGCGTCTCCTGCGGCGATTTTTGCGTTCGCTTCGCTCCTAGCTCGCGTGCTGTAATTTTGTACTTGGCCTTTCGGTGGCTCCTCCGCTGCGGATACATCGGCTATGCAGTGTCCGCTGGCTCATATTATATGACACACGCCGTCACGCATCGGCGTGCCGCTTGCGTGTCAGTGTGTTCTGACTAAGCGCCCGAGTTATGCGGGGCGTCTGCCACCTTGTAATGGCCATGTTTGCTCATTCGGCGAGGACGCATGTGAACGCCTGCTCGAAACTTCTGTGTTTGCTTATTATCTTGTTTTTATTTGTGGGTCGATAACGAACAGCTCCATTGTATAAAGAAACCACCAGGAGGGCCTCCAGTAGAAAAGTAACAAATAAAAAAAGACAGTAACAGATACAATAGACAAACAACATAAGGGACAGTATTAGAGACGAAGCTTTAGGAAACATTGGTTACTTAATGGCCAAAACAAAAACTTTTTTTATTGTATTGGGCGCCTGATAACCCCTTCGCTTACGTGCCATAAAACCTACCATAACTAATGATTGATAGGTATGCTTTCTTACCTGTACTAGCATCTTGGCAGGGTATAGTCGGATACAACTCAAAAACGAAGCGGCTTTTCCTCGTCAAAGGACCCCCATTCCAGCCAATGGCGTCGGCCGATTTTCATGAACCTGCTATCGTGACAATGCGGGGAGTGGCAGATGAAGGGATGGTCCCCTCCCCGCATTGTCACGCTACTCCCTGCATTGTCGGGCTAGTCTGGCGAGCAGGTTCATGAGAACCGGCCGACGCCATTGGATGGAATGGGGTGCTTTGGTGGGGAAATGCAGCTTTTTTCTTGACTTGCACCTGACTATGGGGAACCTGCGCTGCCAAGGTGGCACTGCAGTTTTTCCATTCGGTGACTCAAAACTGCTTTTGTCAGCCGCTTGGTCCGCTGCAAACGCGAGAACACATTCTGCGCGATTAGATTCCCCCGTTTGGCTGACAGCATTCATTGCCTAGCTTCTCTCGGCGTAGCCCAGATTGGTGACTCACGGCACAGGCGCCTTCGACAGAGCGCGGAGGCTCACGCCAATAAGCGCCTGAAGGTGGCGCGGAAAAGTACTAAGAGTACCACCCAAAACTGTTTGCTCTTCTAGCTAGGCAGTGTGTTATGGCGCTGCTATCGGCACCTCAAACTTCAGCTCAAGTTCCCCATAGTACATGAACCCGTGTTTGCAAAAGTGCGTACGATTCTCAGAGAGCGCGCATTTTTCGCAGCTATAAAAAAGTGAAAGTGAGCCGTCAACACGGTATTTTTTTTTCGTGTGATATGCCTTGCGGTGCCTTCATATTCTGCGGACAATTTATTAGGAAACGAACTTTTATCATCAACCAGGCTTTAATACCAAGGCGACAGAAATATATCAAGCTTCACAGCACGGACGTATCAATGCCTCAGCATTGTTCATCATGCACCCAGGATCAGTCGGATTAGCGTGAGCCCGCTGATCCGCGTCGGGGCCCCGCGGTTTTAATATTCGGATATAACCCTTTCACAAACGGGCTTTCCGCATGAAAGGACCCTTTGCTTTCTTTCCCATCTGGGAACAAATGGCGAAATGAAGAGCAGCTTCACGCTGTTTCTTGCGTCTGAAAACCTCTGCGGGTGTCATGGACGCCAGTAGGAGGAAGCAATGACGAAACGCCCGGCTTAAACATGCGCGCTCAGCAGGTGGCTCGTCAGGAACGATCTTCCGCGGTCGGTCGGCGATGTGATTCACTTTCCCGCGCGAATGGCACAGCATGTTACTGAAGAGTGGTGTATTGTGCGCACAGTTGCCGGAACCAAATGCATACACGCACGCATTGTTCCTTCTCCCAGCAATACTTGGTGCAGCTTTCATTTCAAGGCGTGATGGGTGTCCCTAATGCTTCAAAAGTAGAGCTGAGTCAGCGGACACTTACCAGCACGGACGCAAATGACAGTAGTTTCTCTAGCAGCTTTTAGCCTTTCTTTTATTTCTCAAATAGGCTCAGAATGAGGTTAATACTCGGAGGCATCAAATATCAGGCAGGAAAATTCAAAACGTGGGGTTGATTCTAAGCGATGCTTTTGGGCGGTGTGTGTGTGAGTGTGCGCGCGCATAACCGAAATGACCGTTCATTCCTGTTATTTTTGTCAAATTAGTGTTACATTCAGCACAATTTATGTTTGCCTTTTAAAGGCGAAAGTCATGTATAGCGGCTTAACTGCTCCATGCGAGGCCTGCCTGTGCACACCTATTTATTCTGATTTGAAATAAGTTTGCCACTTTCAGCACGGCACCTTGAAGTAAATGTGGACAGACTGAAGTGTAACCTCTCCTTAGAAACGCTGCTTGCCGTAACCAATGGCCAAGGAAATATTGACCAAATTCACTTCCTTTATCGCATCCTGACCGCCTACGTTCCATTTCTGCCCGTTAGTAGTTAATCGGATGAACGAAAGATCAAAACTAATTGCGTGTGATATGGAGGAGGTAGTTCCTGAGCAAGGCTGAAGGAGTAAATCAATAAATCGGAGGATCATACCCAGCAATTACAGACAAAAGCTTTTTTCATTGCGAAACCATTTATGAAGGCAATTTTTTTATATAATGTAAGATTTCATTATAACAATCAGTATACCTACAAACCAGCCGACGGCAGTCATGGATATTTTTTTTCTATTAACGTTTTTTCTATCGTCAAGAGCGTCCCCCATTGGTTTTGTATATGAGACTTAACTGATTGATATACGACCAATTGAAGCATTGTAAAAGAAAGATTTTTCTACATATCAGAAGAATGGACCATTACCTTCAATATTGCCGTGAAAGTATCTTACAGTGTTTCAATTTTCAAAATTTTTGTTCCAAATTGCTGGACTTGGAGCGAGTTAATAAATGCATGAGTGAGTGAATAACTATAAAACAATGAGGGTAGGAGCAAACCATGATCGAGTAATTTATTGAATGAATGAATGAAAACTGCGCTGTAGGAAGTATGCACTGACGCCACAGTGGCCGCCATTTTGTTGTACACGAAGCACTGCGAGAGGCTGAGGGCGTGTCTGATGGGATTACCGTCTCCTGCTCCGGCCCGCACTGCTGAAGCTAGGCGCTTGACAACAAAATGGCGCCCGTGACGTCACCTGAATACCGCCATTAGCATTTCAAGTTATCGCCTCCTTTTTTTTTTTTCCACGCCATTAGTAACTGTAATTTGCAAGTCTTGCGCAACATTTACCTAATATGGTTGCGAAGCAGGTTTTCGCCAGACTCACCGGCCCCGGAAGCCAACGGCGCGCCACCTAGGGGGAGCGGCGCAGCTTCGCTGAGTAAGCCGGCGGGGTGCCACGCGCATCCTGTGCAAGGAAAAGCGAAAGCGTTGCGTAGGCGCCACCGCCGCCTCGTATGCATGCAGCGTAGTCGACAACAGGGCGTGTACGCGCGTAACAGCTCCCTGCAAGGCAGGGACAGCGCGCCAGAAACGAGCGAACAAAAACGCGCTAGACGCTGACACACAAACACACACTCCTGCGAATCGTCCGAGCGAGGCCGGTCGCAACGCGAAAAGCAAACAAGTCGCCGCGCGCTTCCCCCGTAGTGGTCTTCTTCCAGCCCCAGCTGCAGAAGAGCAGCAGCGCCGGGGCTTGGCGCGCTGGCAACGCGACAGCTACGACGCTGATGAATGGAAAACCTCCGCGACGCGTAGCACTGTGTCGTGCAGTTGGCTGCGCTCCTTGTTCCGGCAAGCATACACGGCGACGAGAAGGACACCAACACGCACACTCCCTAACAAAGACGCACGCACGCACGCACGCACGCACAGAGACAACGCGCTCACTGTCCGGAGGCGCGCCGCCGAGAGGAATGCGGTGATTATGCAGAATTGCCATTTGTCGTCGACTCGCCTCTTCCTCATTTTTTTTTCTTTTTGCCACTTTTTCGCTACACCGCGGCGGAAGCGAGCTGGGGCTGTATACGCCCGACAGCGCTCGCAGTGCCCCCCTCCTCCACTCCCGAGACAAATGAACGGGCCCGGTGCCCATGGTACCGTTGGAGGATGCGTGTTCAGGCGCCACTGCTGTGCACAGAAACAGAGATAGAGAGAGAGGACTCCGGGGTTGGCGACATCAGAAAGAGCTAGGATCAAGTTGGCGACGCCGGGAGCTTTGTTGTCCTTCGTGGGGTAAAAAAGCAGGCACTTTTGGGCCATGCAACCTTCGCTGCTTTCCCGCCTTTGTTGGCGCGCTTATCCTTGTTGCATTTGCTTTGACGCGGGAAGTAGTGGAAGCCGGAGTTATTATTCACCCTGGTTTTCTCGTAGCCTTGCGGCGACGCCACCAGAGGCTTTGTTGCTGTCGCCACTCTTGGCTGTTTACGCAGTTTTTTTTTTTTTTCTGTCTCCGCTGCTTCCGCGGGATGCAGAGTAACGTCCGCGCGAGGCTAAAGTGTGTCTTCAACTTCTGCTGGCCTTGCGGAACTCAAGGGTTGTGATTATCGAACGAAAACAGGCGTATGCGCCTTTCTTGGACGAGTCGCGTTCGCAAGCTGCCGAGTGTTAGCGGTTTCTTGTTTTTTGTACTTGTTGCCTGCGCGCCCAGAACTGAGCTGCTCGCTTTCCCTGTTTTGTGCCTGGCGAGTCAGACTCTTTTCTCATTAGGTCTGGCTAGGTTTTTCTGAAAACGCGGTGTTTCTGGAACAAAAATAAGCGTTGCTCTTTTCTACGCTTGAAAGATGTGATGCAAATAGCACCCAAATAAACGGAGATTGTTCATAATTTCATCTTTACATTATTATTCATTATCTTGTACCCTCACTTACTTTGAGCCAATGGGAAGTATCCGATCTTATGACGTCACTCCCCTCCAGGCAATGGGAGCAATTTGTGTAATGCTACCGTATTAAAAGCCTCACCGTCCAATTCAAAGACGCGCTGGTAAAGCCAGCTGCCCTTCAGCCCTTCAGAAGCACCGCACACTAGCCACCTCTCCACCGCACCCCCCAAACTTTAGGGCTGCCCACCCACACACCGCCACCATCTAGAGTCACCACCATCGACCCACGTCCTAGCCCCACCTCCACGCAACCGACTTCCTCCACCTTCACCGTCCAGAAAAAACTGTAGTGTGTTTGAAGCCTCACCTTAGAGTAAAAGCGTTCAAAGCATCAAAGTAATCACTGAGAGTAAATGCGACTCCTATCGTAGTTTTCTCGCTGCAGGTTTCATGATCACTGAAGTTTTTTTTTTCTTCAGGCTATTAAACAAGCTCATGTTTTCGAGCTTTTGCCATCTCAGCTTTATATATAGCTAAAGTGACATAATCTATGTTCCTGAACATTCGTGCATTAGCTCAAGATGTCTCCGCCGCCACCCGCGTTACCATCAACATACGGCTCGTCTATTCAACAGTTTTGACACTGCCAGGAGAAGCAGCCAGAAATCATTCTTAAGGGAACAAAGTTGCTACTTGAGACTCTAAGTATATATATAGTGGGCATGACAGTGTGTAGTGTTATAGTGGCCCGGCAAGGCAGGGAACAATTTCGAGGAACATGAGAGAGATGACACCTTTCGTCGGGCCATCTTTTCAACCCAACATATGCTTTTTCCATAACCGGCCATTCCTCTGACTGTTTCAGCTTTCAAACTAGCGGCGCGCACATAGGCGCGCGATACACACCCTGCAGGTTCGTGATAAGAGCTCGAGGCATGCAGCATCTCTACGTCTAGACGTGCCTCATCCCACTCGAAGGTGTCATGCATCGCTTGATTCGCGCGCCCGATCGCCGTCGTGTCATGTCCGGGTGGAAAGAAGACAGGAGGGAAGGAAGGAAGGAAAGAAGGAGGGAGGGAGGAAACGAAATGAAAGAAATGCAAGAGATGAACCCGGCGGTTGTCGAACTGCCACCGATCGACGAGCGACGCCCTGCGCGATAGTCGCGCGTGAGGAAAGTGAATGGGCTTCGTATACGGCAACCATCCGCCGCCGTGCACCTCATTTCGGGAGCAGTAGAAGGAGGGGGAGCGGCCCTAGAGTGGTAGTAATACTAGCACGCCATACTCACGCCCCGCTTACCGTCTTTCCTCTTGGCCGCGGAGGGTAATGGTGCGCGTACCGGGCCGAACCGGTGGCAGAGCAGCGGGCGAGGGGTATTGAGGGTGAGATGCTGGGGCGATTTAGGCAGATGTCCGAAGAAGAAGAACCCGGCGGCACGCTGTATGGGGCCCTCGTGATCGCTCCATCAGCGCGTCTTCTATCCGATGCGAGCCGACCGGCGGACCGTTGAGGCGTCGGAGACGGCGGCGTCTCTGTGTTGCTTCTGGAGCTGCTGCTGCTGTTCGTACTTGTTCCTTTGGCGCCAGATAGCTGCAGTGCAGGGACAATCGGTCGACGGACAGGACTTCGGGCGCCAGCCGGGTCTAACGGTGCAGTGCTACCGTTCTCGTCACCGTTGCGCCACCAGAAATGGTTGTATGCGTGTGTGGCGCTTCCTCCGGCTCACAAGCACGCCCTCACGTTTGTGCGGATGTGAGATGAGTGCACTCGGGACCGGAAGCGGAGCGGTCTAGTCTAGGTGGTAGCAGGACGTCTTTTAACTGACTAAAAACGCCAGAAACTGAACCAGTGATCCGTACGCGAGGCGCATGTTCATTTTTTTTTCGTTCTTTATGCAAATGATTTTTGTTCAAATGAGGTAAACGGAAGAGCTTATAGTGCTCTTACGGGCCTTCAAAGCAATAAACGAGGTATGTCGTGGAAAAATGTGGGCTTTAGAAGCGAATGCCTATTAAGTGACCTTTGTGTAAGTATTCCGTGTATATAAACAATAAAGGGACAACCCAACTGCTAGCCTTTCGACCTGTTGAAAGCGAAGCCGTTATTGTGATATTTAAACTGGCCATCCCTTCGCCCTACCTGTCGTAGCCTCATAAATGCAACACTCTCATTCCCACCGGGATCACATTAACGCGTATGGCAAATTCTCTATCACCAGAGAGCTCACATGTTTCTTGTTGATCAGGTCTAAATGTACGAAGAAAGTTCCGGTTGTAGCTGTAGCTTTAAGATCACTGGGGAAACGTCTCGGCAACCATTTGCCTCCCCCTACAAGACAACGGTTTGTTCCATCCATGTGGTCTCCCCAGAAAATTCAACTCTCCTTTGCTTTACTAAGATACAAAGGAAGCAGTTTTACAGGAAGCAACGCCTCACCGAAGTGAGTGCAGCGAATGACACCGAAGACAAACGCCCGTGTTCATGCAGCAGTGCTGAGCTGTATGCCGCTGCCACCTCCGGTGGGGTAGTCATCGTCATCGTGCTCCCTCCCCTGACTTCCTCCTCTAGAGTTCAGACAGCGTTCGCACGCGTGTTTGGCACGGCCCGCTGTGCGACCCCAGGTATCGCTCGTCCCAATCGTTTTCCGCTCCCTCCTCTCGGCAGGGCACCCTCAGCTCCCTGCGTCGTCGTTCACGCCTTTGTCTTCCTCGCCTTCCTCTGCTCACGTCATCAATGTTTCTACTTCTTTTTTCTCCCTTGTACTTCGCCAGAACTTCTTCCGAATGGTTTTCCAGCGGCACCACGGGTGCCCCTCTCACACTCGCTGCTTCGTCGCTTCTTCTTGATGTCCTTCGAAGCCCTTGTCCCCCTGTCCCCCATCTTCGAGGATGTCCTCCGGTCGTCCCACCGAGTGCCCCCCGCTGCGGTTTCATTTCATTCGTCTCTTCTTTTTGCTCCTTTGTCTTTGAGCAGCGATTCTTTCGCCAGGTGTCCTCATTGTGACTTACGCCGCGTCGCGGACCATAAAGCCGAGCCACTGGGCGAATGCTACTGCGCATTTCGCAAGCGTTTCGAAGGCGCACGTTGTCGTCGCCACCGCGTGGCGGATACGCCGGGGGCTGATGCGCTTTTCGGCTCGCACGACAACGACGGCGGCAGCGTTAATGAATACGGAGTGACCTAGATAGACTGCAGCCGTTGTTCATGTTGAAACTCAATGCTCTTCATTAGAGAGAAAGGGAAGGGGGAGTTGAAGAAAGCAGCGTGCCTGCGATGCATGCGGGTCCCACACTTCCGCGTTTAGTTTTTCGGGTTAATGATTTGGCTATAATGCGTTATTCTCTTTCTGGGGCATTAGAGCTCGCTGCTGGACGTGCATTCTCGGCACGTGGAGGCCGATCGTTAACGTTCGAAGGCCGGAGAAGGAGAAAAGAAAATGAGAAATCATTATTTCTTGATTATCCGCTCTACAAAGTAAGTACGGGTGCCTCCTTGCAGAAAGAATATAATTTGTGCATTGTGCGTACGGATACCGGTGAAAAGAATCAGGGAATGAGAAAGAACTAGGCTATATGGGCTAGGGAGAATTCGGGCTGCAATTGTTCGCAAATGGCTGCATACAACGTAAGGGACGGCGTACTCTGCGTCGAAATTCGTGGAACGAATATCCTCGCGTTGCCTGCGCACTCATGAATCCCGAAAGGAATTAAGGAATTGGCGTCTCGGAAACGAAAGAATTTGCCAGAATGGAGGATGGAAGTACTGCAGATAACACTTTGTGACTTTGATTTTATATATTTGCTGGTCATCTCATTCAGCATTCCGTCACAACGTCGGCTGTTTTTTGCTTCTGAGCAGGTGGTTTAGATCTTAAAATTATATTAAACCACAATTGGGAACACCTAACAGTTGAACCTCGTTATAACGAAGCCGAAGGGGTCCGGCGATTACTTCGTTATAGCCGTAGCTTCGGTATAGGCCGCGTTGACCGAGCTTCTGAGGGGAATCGTCATTTCTTCGTTATATCTATTATTTCGTTGTAAACGGTTTCGTTATTACGAGGTTCGACTGGTGAGAAAGAAATCTTTGTCGTTATTACTCACTGCGCATAGGAACTGTAGGCGCTCTCATTGATTGCGTATTGAAAACAAGACATCTTTAGGGATCGACATCCTGACATGATCGGAAGAACTCACGTGCCCCGAATATCACGTGTTGCCGTTCACTACCAGTCATGAGACTGAGAAGTGAATGACGCATGAAACCTGTGCAACGCAGTAAGGCTTACGTGATGTGTTACTGTTACCATTACCGAAGTGCCGGAGCCCGCCCACCGCCAGTGCGCACACGCTGATTGGTCCTCACGCGGCAGGCGTGCACGCAGCTTCAGGTACGATGTGGTGGCCTCCAGGCGATCTGCGCATGCGCGTTGATGGCGCGCGGGGTCCCGGTACTCCGGTAACGGTAATGGTGACACGTTTATATGTCACTGGCACGCCGATGTTTCACGCAGTTCCGTTTCATACGGTCAGCATGTTCTTTGCGCCATGACGCAGACATCTGGACTGCATGGACACATTTCGGCACGGCGTTTCTTGAGCTAAGATTTTTCTTGAACGGTGCTCGTCTTCTCTGCGGCAAAAGCAGAAAGAGAACCTCTGCGGAAACTGCGTACGCAGCGCCAAAGTTTTCGCCGCACTGATTTCATTTGGGCATGGCGCTCTCGTCACTTGTTTTTGCCCCTTCCACGACTGAGATACGGTGACTTTGTTGTGAAATACTGCCCTACAGGTGGCTCAGTGGGACACGCGACATTCATTTCACGCTACGCCTCCGCACACGTTCCCGACGCCTTCTAAGACCACTCCAGATGATTCTCCTCATCCTCTACGGACACCACCTCCAGATTCCCCGGACTTGTGTTTACGGAGCGCTTGATTGAAATGTGGGGAGAGGGCGCGGGCAAGAGGGGGTTGTGGAGGGTGCATCCAATGCCCGGTTCGCCGCCATCCCGTACATCTTTGGCGAAGAAGGACAGCGTGGGACGCCGATATTCCCGGAGGAGTTGATGAGGAAGGGAAGGGGGGGCACACAGGCGCTCACTCGCACACGCGGCCGGGCTAGCTCCAAGCCGGAAAGAGAGGCCAGCCAACGTGGAGAGGACCCTCGCGGCGATGGTCGCAGGTGGCTGCACGAAAGAGGCCATTTCAATCTGAATGTGCCCCTTTGGCTGCAGGGCCCGTTCCACGCCACTGTCTGCGCGAAGGAGGGTCGCGCCTTCAGCGTGAACACTATAGGCCCAGTCGCCGCCTTTATTTCAGACCGCGCGGCCGGCGTGGTCTATGTAGTGTCCCTCCTTGCGGTGCGGCCTACATGAAGCGTCCGTTCCGCGTCGGCTTCTGGCGCGGTGCGTAGACAATGCGAAGGATTTCGGAGAATTAATTGGACAAGGCGTTCGTCGGAGCGCGTTTCGTCGTCGAAAAGACGGCTTTCGCGAGTCCCGGCAAATGAGGGCGTAGTTTTCGCGGTGTGGTCTGTTTATAAGCCCGCGGCGGGACGAGGCGGAACACTTGGGAAGTATGCACCACGCCCAATGCGGTGCGTTTATAATCATGGCGCTCGCCGCGCTTTGCCTGTTTTACGCAATTCTGCGGCTCCGTGGTCGAGTTTAATAAACTAGACTTAGGTTCTGCATCTAGTTATCTTGCTTTGATTATTACAGGATGTTCTAAGTCAGCAGTGAACAACTACAACCAGAGACGTTAAATTACATTTGCATCAAAGGCTCTAACTCTTTTATTAAGGGATGGAATTGGAAGTGGTTTTATTTAAATGCAGGCTTTTAAAGCAGAACTTAGTGAAAACACCTCTTAGCCTAGGCCCCAGACTGACGGCGCCGCCTTTGTCAGAATTTAGAATACCAGGTATTTCAGAGCAGTTATTCAAATATTTTCAAAAATAGGTTTTTGAGGTAACAATATGGCCTTTTCAGCATAGTATTACCAGTGTTGGCGGCCACCATAAATCCGGCGAATCGTCTCAAATTGGTTAACTATATTTAATAATTAAATTTTGAGCTAATAGATTTAGGCGCCTAGTTGCAATTAGAGATATTTGTAGCCGGTCGTTAGTAATAGCCATATCAGTTTTTAGAATTCCAAAACCACGATTATCCTCGGCGCAGTGGCTCGACAAAGTCTGGCTATATCGTGCCAAAATACACGCGTGTTCGAAAAGCATGCAGGCAAAGCAACCTTTCCAGCACATGTGACTAGTCAAAAAAGCCAAATTTTGTCGAGCCACAGCGCCAAGGGTTATCACGTTTTCAAAATGATAAAAACTGAAATTCCTATTACTGACGACCGGCTACAAATCTATAATTGCAAGGAGTTGCCTAGTTGTGATAGTTAAAGAGTTAATTATCAGAAATTAGCTAACAAGCTTACTACTTAAGACAATTCATTGGCTTTCCGGTGTCCGCCAATACCCCAGAAAGCCTATTTAAATTTTTTTTTAGTTTTCTCTGAAACATCCGGTATATACTTGTATAGAGAGGTATAGGTATACAGAGATTCAGCATCTTTCATTACACTTTAGGACACATCGCTGATTAGTAACTAGACTGAAAGCTATAGGTTCCTGAAAGACGCATGTTCTAGGATCAGGTCTGTTGCCTTCCCCGTTCGCCTACCTGTGTAGATTGGGAACACGGCATATATAACTTCGTGGTTGGAGAGTATGAGGCTATTTCTTTATTTTCTTGTAAAGAAGCAGTCAAAGCGTGCATGGATCACATTTCGAGAGAGCCACAGGTTACATACCTCTTCTTTCTTCCCGCATTTGCATCGGCCACGGTTCCCGAGCAACATGCGACAC